>NC_053022.1:424908109-425091930 GCF_003073215.2 Triticum urartu | reverse complement strand
TGCACACGGTATCATATTTTCCATCCAAGGCTCTTAGAATCTTCTTGATGATGAATCTATCAGTCATCTCTTCACTTCCTAAGCCGGCAATCTCATTTGTGATGAGAGCAAGCCTAGAGTACATTTCAGCGACACCTTCACCATCCTTCATCTTGAACTTGTCAAGTTGGCTTTGAAGCACATCCAACTTGGATTCCTTGACGGAGTCGGTACCTTCGTGCATATCAATCAAGGTGTCCCAAATTTCCTTCGCATTCTCAAAACGGCTGATTTTGTTGAATTCTTCGGGGCACAATCCGTTGAAGAGAATATCACAAGCTTGAGCATTGTATTGCAACATCTTCAACTCATCCGCGGTAGCTTCACGGTTTGGTTCTCTCCCATCAAAGAAGTCACCTTGCAAACCAACACACACAATAGCCCAAACGGCGGGGTTATGTCCAAGAATATGCATTTTCATTTTATGCTTCCAATTAGCAAAATTAGTACCATCAAAGTAGGGACCTCTACAGTGATAATTTCCCTCGCTAGACGCCATACTCTCCTAGGTTGTGAAACCAAGGCTATGACCACCAAAAGCTATGGAGATCAAAGCAAATGGAGACCAAAACTCTGATACCACTTGTAGGATTGAAAGTATGTCTAGAGGGGGGGATTAGACTACTTGACCAAATAAAAACTTAACCTTTTCCCAATTTTAGTTCTTGGCAGATTTTAGCTATTTTAGGACAAGTTAAGCAATCATCACACAATTCAAGCAAGCATGCAAAGAGTATATTGGCAGCGGAAAGTAAAGCATGCAACTTGCAAGAATGTAAAGGGAAGGGTTTGGAGAATTCAAACGCAATTGGAGACACGGATGTTTTTCCCGTGGTTCGGATAGGTGGTGCTATCCTACATCCACGTTGATGGAGACTTCAACCCACAAAGGGTAACGGTTGCGAGAGTCCACGGAGGGCTCCACCCACAAAGGGTAACGGTTGCGCGAGTCCACACAAGGCTCCACCCACGAAGGGTCCACGAAGAAGCAACCACCCACAAAGGGTCCACGAAGAAGCAACCTTGTCTATCCCACCATGGCCATCGCCCACACAGGACTTGCCTCACTAGCGGTAGATCTTCATGAAGTAGGCGATCTCCTTGCCCTTACAAACTCCTTGGTTCAACTCCACAATCTTGTCGGAGGCTCCCAAGTGACACCTAGCCAATCTAGGAGACACCACTCTTCAAGAAGTAACAAATGGTGTGTAGGTAATGAACTCCTTACTCTTGTGCTTCAAACGATAGTCTCCCCAACACTCAACTCTTTCTCATAGGATTTGGATTTTGTGGAAAGAAGATTTGAGTGGAAAGCAACTTGGAGAGGCTAGAGATCAAGATTCATATGGTAGGAATGGAATATCTTGGTCTCAACACATGAGTAGGTGGTTCTCTCTCAGAACATATGAGTTGGAATGGTGTATGTGTTCTGATGGCTCTCTCTTCGAATGAAGAGGAGGTGGAGGGGTATATATAGCCTCCACACAAAATCCAACCGTTACACACAGTTTTCCAATCTCGGTGGGACCGAATCAACAAACTCGATCGGATCGAAAATGTAAACCTAGTGACCGTTAGAGATTTTCGGTGGGGCTGACATGCAACTCGGTAGGACCGATATGGTTAGGGTTTGGGCATAACGTAATCTCGTTGAGACCGATTACACAAACTCGGTGAGACCGAATTTGGTAATTAGCTAACCAGAGAGTTGGTCAGGCAAACTCGGTGGGACCGATTTGCTCTTTCGGTGAGACCGAAAAGTTACAAAGGGGAAACACTGAATTTACATTGCAATCTCGGTGGGACCGATTCGCTCTTTCGGTGAGACCGAAAAGTTACGAAAGGGAAACAGAGAGTTTGCAATCCCATCTCGGTGAGACCGAGATCCCTATTGGTAGAACCGAATTGCTAGGGTTTGGCAGTGGCTTATGACAAGTGAAATTCGGTGGCGCCGGATAGGAAGAATCGGTAGGACCGAGTTTGGCTTAGGGTTTAGGTCATATGTGGATATGGAAAAGTAGTTGAGGGTTTTGGAGCATATCACTAAGCACATGAAGCAAGAGGCTCATTAAGCAACACCTCATCCCTCCTTGATAGTATTGGCTTTTCCTAAAGACTCAATGTGATCTTGGATCACTAAAATATAAAATGAAGAGTCTTGAGCTTTTGAGGTTGAGCCAATCCTTTGTCCTTAGCATTTTGAGGGTTCCACTTTCACATCCATGCCATGCCAATCATTGAGCTTTCCTGAAATAATTATCTTGGAATAGCATTAGCTCAATGAGCTATATGTTGTTATGAATTACCAAAACCACCTAGGGATAGTTGCACTTTCAGATCTGCCTCACACCGCCCTCTGGAGCCCATCGAGCCGACGGCCGGCGACGCGCATGAAGAGCCCATGCGCCGCCGAACAGCTCGCTCCCGCCTGACCCCTCTCCTCCGCCGCAGCGCTGACCACGACCCCGCCCCGCGGTAGGCACTCTGCAGATCCAGCTGGGGCTCGCCCGGCGCAGCGCGCCCACGTCCCGCGCGACCGGCGCACGCCCAGCCCACATCCCGCGCGGCCACCGCGCGCCCAGCCCGCAGCTCAACGCATCACCACCAGCCTCGCCTCGCCGCCCGCCCAGCACCAGAGCAGAGGAGCTCCACCTTCGCAGCCCACCGCCGTATCCCGCGCCGTACGCCAGATCCGCGCCCTGCGCGCCCACGCCTACGCGCACCGCGCCTCCGTGCGCCGCCTCGCCGGCCAGTCGCACCGCCCCGAGCACGCACAGCCGCTCGAGCTCCCGCCGAGACAACCAGCCCGCGCCAGCCACCTACGGACGGGAGGAGGAAAAGGGGCCCCGCCGCCGCTGAGCCGCGCGGGCTTTGCCCGGCGACCGCTGCCGGCGGCGGCGAGGGAAGAAGAGAGCGGTGGGTGGGCTGCTGGCGGCAGCGGCTAGGGTTTGCTCCCGAGCCGCCCGCGGGGGCGACGCGAGAGCAGCTGAAAAATATTGTTGACTTTACTGTGTACTCCCTCCGTTCCTAAATATTTGTCTTTCTAGACATTTCAAATGATTACTACATACGGATGTATGTAGACATATTTTAGAGTGTAGATTCACTCATTTTACTTCGTATGTAGTCATTTGTTGAAATGCCTAGAAAGACAAGTATTTAGGAACGGAGGGAGTATTGTGACCATCAGATAAAATGTCCCGTTTGGTGAATCCACGCCTTGTTTTTGTGCTCGTGACAATGCCTGACTAAAATGATCAAGCATACTTACTACCGAGTTCTTAATAAAGATGATTGTGTGCATCCCATAATGTAGATGCCGGGATCACTTTTCTAAAAGAAGAACCAGTCCAAGGTATCCGTGTCGAGTGCACGAAGAACGCTAACATTGAACTAGTGCTGTGCCTGCCACAAGTTTTTGACTGAGATTTCTGAAACAGATCATGAATCCTCTGACGGCGGACAGATGTGTTCGCCAAGACTGAAACGAGAGGTCAAACCAACCACGTGTTAAACGAAGAGGATTTGCCTTGCATACTGAGCAGTAATGCCGACGATGGCGATGGTGATGGCTCGGTCCGTGTCACGTCGGCGGAGATCTTTGACCGGCAGCTCGCTGGCCACAGGATGTATAGGCCGGCTGATCTGTTGGCGAGTCAGCGTATAGACCATGACAGCTCGGATGGGATCATCTCCTACTCCTTTTCCAGCCCCGGGGCCCTGCAGACGACTCCACACACACGCTACACAGTTTGGCTGCAGCTATCAGACGGGTTAACGTTAGCTACATGATCCAAGCACACGCGCGGCGTCACCTTCAGATTCATTCCTGGGAAACTTAAATTTTACTCACTATGTAGACTGACTGTAGTACTAATACAACTTTCGAGTGGAGTTTGCAGGTTTATTTAGCTGGTGCATTTCTTCAGGCATTGCATACAAGACTAGAAATGAAATGGGATTGAATCCACAGAAAGCAGCCACAAGATTCTAAACATCTGCACATAAACACGAGCACTTTACATAGACGGTAACTATCATTTCTCACAGCAAACAAGCAGTCGAGAAGAGTTTTATTGATTGATCGATCCCAGGCAAAGTCAATGCAGCACCTCAGCACCATTGAATTTTTTTGCAACTCTCACAAACATGAGTATACATAAATACCAAGCATCAGGACTATGACACATATGTACACACACACACAGCTCGGTTGTTGAGCTACTCCTTTGCAGCTCAGCAACTAGACTAGACAGGAAACTCTTCATCAGTGAGTAGTTTACCCTCTCCATGTTACTTTAACCAGAGATCTCTAGCAAACGATCGATCGATCTCCAGTGACTAGTAAGTAAGTAGTTATTTCTCGTCCAACTTGGAGTGGATCTCTGGCACTAATATTGCAGCGACCACCGAGTTAGTAGCTCGCGAGTCGTCAACGTACTCCACGATTAGTTCAACCACTAACTGCAACACAAAAAAGAGAAGCATGTAACAGGTTAGTTCGTGAAAAGGGTTTTATGTACAGTTAACTGCAAATAAGTTTTTACGGTTATCACGGCAAACTATGCCGTGAAATATTTCCAAAGTGCTCTCACCTCTAGAACTATCAGTTGCAAGCTTGGGCAGGCCTTGTAGGTGAAATGCTTTTCTTCTCATCCTGCGGTAGGACAGTCTCAAAGGCCTGGACCAGAAGCTCCACTTTCTTCTTCCGAGCAGGGCCTAGATTATTCACCGCCCTCCGAAGCGCGTAGTCAATCATCCACTCTTCGGCATTCTTGCGGTCTTCCGCCGTCTGATGCTTCAGATCAACCTTTTCTGCATCAGGGTCTGATTCCAGAGGAAGAAAATTTGGTGCCCTTGGGTTAAAGCCTCGCATGTATTCATCTTCTTCAGGCATTCTCCTCCTCCCGGCAACGATCCTTCTGTTTCTCGGACAAATCTCGGACTCGGTAGGATCAACATATATGTCGCCTTTGAGGTTCATCCCGCTGAATACGTTGCACATGTCGTCAATGGAAAATTCTTTTGCAACAGTGTCTTCTGCTGGTAGGTTCTGGGGCTCCCCATGGCCGTCAGTTGCTGACAGGTCATAGTTATGCTCAGGTATCTGGACAACGGGTGAGAGATTAGCCTCCTCGGTAATACAAACTTCACAAGCATCTGCCAATTCGGATGCCATGATCTTTGGCTCCTTTAGAGCACCAGTACGGACACCAGCAGTGTTATCATCTGCACCCCCTTCTTGGATAATATAAGATTCTTCACAAGCAGTGTTATCATCTTCCACCCCTTCTTGGATAATATCAGATTCTTCACAAGCAGTGTTATCATCTTCCACCCCTTCTTGGATAATATCAGATTCTTCACAAGCAGTGTTAACATCTTCACCCCCTTCTTGGATAATATGAGATTCTTCACAAGCATGTTCTGATTCGCATGCTATAATTTCTGATTCCTTTTGAGCACCATCACTGACATCTGAAATGCTGTCATCTTGAATAGCTTCTTGGGTAATATCACATGCTTCAGAAGCCTCTGCCAGTTCACAAGCGGTAAGCTCGGACTCATGTGTATAACCACCATTGATATCTGTACAGTTCTGATCCTGATCAGCTTCCTGGACAGTAGCAGATTCTTCTCCCAGTTCGCATGTGGCGATCCCAGAATCACTTTGAGCATCATTACTGACATATGCAGAGTTGTCATCTTCACCAATTTCATGAGCAATACCAGATTCTTCAGAAGTGTCTACCAACTCGCTTGTGTCAACCCCTGATTGCACTTGAGCAACCTCGCCGACATACACCAAGTTATCATCATGAACAGTTTCTCCAGTGATACCAGCTTCTGCGGAAGCATCTTCCAAGTTGCAGTTTCTAGTCTCTGGTTCCATTTGAGCAGCAGCATCAACACAGACAGGCTTAACATCTTGGGTGCTTTCTTGGGCAATACCAGACTCTTCAGAAGAATCTTCCAACTTGCAATTTGTAACCTCTGGCTCTGGTTCCGTTTGAGCAGCAGCATCAACGCATACAGGCTTAACATCCTGGCTGCTTTCTTGGGCAATACCATACTCTTCAGAAGAATCTTCCAACTTGCAGTTTGTAACCTCTGGCTCTGGTTCCATTTGAGCAGCAGCATCAACACATAGGAAATCAACTTCCTGGCTGCTTTCTTGGGAAGTACCATATGCTTCAGAAGCATCTTCCAAATTGCATGAGGCAATCTCAATTTCCTTCTGAGCATCTTCTATGACATCCACTGTGCCTTCTGCAGGGATACACTGATCAACCAAGTTGTTCACGGCGCTGCCATACTCTTCAAAAGCATCTTCCACATTGTTCACATCTTGTTCAATGCCACCCTCTGTTGGCTGTGTGGACATTTCAACATCCGGAGAAGCAATTTCACTGCAGTCAGAAATTTCACCTTCTGAAACAGCTCTTGAGGTTACATCTTCCTCAACGAAATCCTCTTCGCATGCAACACTGGGCACAGTCTCATAAAGCTCCACTTCAGACTCATGATCCGGCATGTCCTGCTTCTCTGTAACGTCCAAGTTGCCGGTAGATTCAACGTTGCTCCGATCATCCTTTGCCTCTTGATCTGCTGAACTCTCATCCACCGGGCTCTCTTCGAGGACATTTTCCACTCTTTCTGCTACTTCATTCGCAGGAATCTCCAGTTCACAGACACCATTGGAGAGCTGCTCTTCTGACGTGCCCTGGCCATCAGAAATATCCCCTTGGACCACTTTGCCCAGGATGTCTAGTTCATGCTCAGGAATCTCCGGCTCATCGACACCATTGGAGAGCTTCTCTTCTGACGTGCCCTGTCCATCAGAAGCATCCCCTTGGATCACTTGGCCCAGGATGTTGTCTTGATCTTCTTCTTCTTGCTGTTCATTGCAGACCTCCGCCGCACAAACAATGCATGCTTGCGCCGCGGCGATCTCCATTTTGTGGGCAACATCCGAGACACGCTCCTCATCGTCTTCATGTTGCCTCTCTTGCACTGTGGAAGCCGCCTCCTGTTGATCCATTGTGTTTGAGATTTCTTCGCAGATCTCCACTCTGCAATCGGCACCCGCTTCCTCCGCGATGATCCCCGTTTCACGGGGCAGATCGGAGATGATCTCCGATTTTTCTGGTTTCTGTTCTTCATCCGCCTCCTCTTCGTGATTATCGCCCGATCCGCGGGATCTGCCTTCTTCATCTTCACCTTCTTGCCCCTCTGAAACCTCTGCTTCCTGAACATGCTCTTCTGAAACATCATCGTCCAGGCTATCGCACTCGTACCTCATCCAGGGCAGCTCCTCCACGAGGTTGCTGGAGATGAGACCGGAGGCACCGTCATCGCTGCACTCCGACGAACTGTCCCTGCAGAAACCGAGCCTGTCCTCCTCCGGCCTCCCGCCGCCGTCAACGCCAACGGCAGGATCGCCGCCCTTCTCGTCGTCCTCGCCCACGCCGCACCGGTCGAAGACGACGAACTCCATCCTCCTCACCGCGGCGTCCATCTCGTCCAGGGACATGTCGCTGCAGCTCATGTCGGAGCTCACCCTCGGGCCGGCGTACACCTCCACGAAGAAGTCGCCCAGCGCCTCCTCGTCGACCAGAGGCGCGGCCTTGGCGACGGCGGCGGAGAGGACGGGGCTGCCGTTCTTGTCCTCCGGCCTCTGATGGCCGGATCCCTTGCGGAACGCCGAGACGCCCTTGTGCTTCATGCTCTGCTGCGTCTTGATGAGCCGGCGGCGCGACGCGAGGAAGCTCCGGAGCGGCACGGCCGGCGAGTGGGTGTGGCCGTTGAGGGAGCAGTAGTTGTACGGGCAGACGCGCATCGCCGCGGGGCCCTGGGCGTCGGTGGCCCCGGGCGCCAGGTCGAGCGCGCCGGGGAACTTGGCCTCCTTCATGGTGGAGGAGCACGTGGGCGTGGCCCGGACCATGCCGGGCACCTCCGGCGTCGGGAACAGCACCCTCCCCGTCGTGACCGCCCGCAGCGGCCCCCGCCTGGCCGTGGGCGACGCCGACGAGGGCACCGCCCCCGCGCGCCGCCCGGGCCCGGCCTTGGCGCCGGAGCTGCTGGTGGCCCGCATGTAGTTGGGCACGGAGGCCGGCGCCGGGGACATGGCCGCGCCGCCGCGGTTCCTCGGCAGGCTTCCGCCGAAGCCGTCGTCCCTGTACCCCCTGGGCTTGGACGGAGGGGTCATGAGCGGGTCCTTGGGCCTCTTGGGCACCTCTTTGCTCCTCACCATGGCTGCTGCTACTACAGTACTACTACTACTATCCCTCCTTTCGACTTCTTGGCTTCTCTCCCCGGATTCCTCCCTCGGGTTCTTGGAGCCAAAGCTTCCGTCTGGTCTGGAATCTCTCGGCTTGTGGTGGGAGGTTCCGTGGAGTGCTTGGCTTCTTCCTTCTTGTCGAGGTCGAGTTCAACGGCGGCCCGCGGGCGGCAAGAAAGCCGGAGCAAAGGTGATGTGAACTGCGGGGGAGCGGAAGTTGGGAGTTGGACGAGGGAAGAGACGGGATTAGACTCAAATGAAGAGTGCAAGGGAAGAATAAAAGAAAGAAAGATGGGCTGTGTGCGGGGAGAATGCGATGGGAGGAAGAAGGGGAGCCGCGGCGAGTGGGTGGGCGGCTCAAAGGGACATCCTTGATGGTGAAGCCTGGGCAGAGCGCGACGTTTCTTCCCTCTCTAGGAACGCTGGATCTTCTGTGACGGCTAATCGTGTGAACCTTCTTGGTGATCTTGGAGGGTGGTGCAGGTGCATGGTTGGTTCTAGAGGGTCCATTTATGAGGGCGTTTTCTTTCTTCTTAACATCCATTTATGTGGAGTTGGCTGGTGTTAAGACTAGCCATAATGAATAGTAACATAGAGTAGTAACATGCGCATGTTACTACTCTATGTTACTACCTCTATAGTAGGGAGTAACATATGTGTGGTAACATACAATACTTCATTTATTAGGCTATAGATTCATCTTGTCTTGATATGTGTGATGCTACTCATACTAGTGGTAACTAGCTATGTTACCACATGCCTTTTTTTCTTCATTTATTGCTTGCCACATTATCTATTTTATATAGATATGTGTGATGTTACTACTTATGTTACTCTTATTGTGGATAGTCTAAAAGGCACAGACAGTGGACGGATTTAGGAGGTTGTTGCTCGTCTCTCATAAATTCATTCCTTAACAGCTCTGGGTTCGTACTACTACTAGCAAGATTTTGATGGCACCAACTAGTAGTAGCCTTGATGTTTTATCTAGTACACTCCGCTTAAGACCACTAGGTTTTTGTACGCCAGTCACTTAAAACCTCTAGGTTTGTTGCTGTAGGGTGTACTCAAGTCTTAACTCAAAATCTTTCTTTGGTAGGCACCGTATGCTTTCTCCTTGAACGCATTGAGATTTGAGGCCGTAAACTTGATGCGTGGCGGTACAGATTACACGGGCGTGCTGGCTGCTGAGCTCTCGCCTCAGCTGATCCCGGGCATGAGGATGGATGGAGGCGGTGACGTGGATCTCCACTTTACTGACGGCGATCTGGATTAGCTTTACGTGCCGGGGCGATTGGTCTTTCATTATAGTGCTGCAGATGGGCCCAAGGTTTTCATCAGATCATGATTTGTTTTGTTGTTATTAGTGTGGCACACCATGGTTTGCCTTCCACGTAGCCGCGGCTGGCCTTTCCGCCGCGCCGGAGCGCAGCTGCGCCGCGTGCGTGCAGGTGCATCACGAATAACCTGTGCAGTCAACTGGATATGGAACTAGAAGTAGTACGGACTTTCTAGAGCTACACCAACAACTTAACTAATAAGAGCATCTTCAATACATGATGTAAATTTAGAGATGTCAAAGTAAAAATTACATCTTTAAAAAGTGTATTTTAAAGCAACTCCAACCGACGACCCAAACGGACAACAATTTTGTCAGTTTTTTGTCCGTTTGGGTCGACTCAGCGGACATCCATGTCCGCTTTCGCGTTTGGGTCAGCGATTGCGCCCAACGTTGGCTCGACTCATTTTTAAATGCACGCTCAAAAAAAATAAAGAGCGCAAACATTTTAAAAATAAAAAAGTTAATTAAACATTAATGCCGGCCACAAAGGCCGGCGACAGTCCACGAGTCCACTTTACGTTAAGTTAAAACATTAAATAACGAAAATATTAACGCCCACACGTGTGGTAGTTTTGCAACTCGCCCACACTCTTGGATCACCGTCCAGTCGAGTTTGCACGAATCTTGACATATGAAGGCAAATTTTGAGTGCCACGTAGGACAGGGCTGGTGTGTGGGCGTTGGAGAGTTCGCCCACACGCCCCGCAGCATGCAGTTAGCCAGCCGCGCTGTGTGGGCGAACTAGTTTCTGCCCACACAACCAGCACCTAGTCCACTCGTGTGTGGGCAAATTGCTTTTCGCCACATGACACTCGTACGTTGTTGGATGCCAACTGCAGTTGCGCGTACGTGGCAACTAGGTAAACACACATGGCAACTGTGATTCGTTGCTAGACGGCAACTGCAGTTGCGCGTACGTGGCAACCAGGGTAAACACACATGGCAACTGTGATTAACCATACATGGTAACCATGGTTGTATCACACGTGACAACTAGGTAAACACACATGGCAACTACTGTTTGACCCAATGTGGCAAGTAGTTAATCACACACGGCAACTATGGTTTGATTACATGCGGCAACTATCATAAATTAGACATGACAACTATAGTTAACCAAAACAGATAGAGTTGTCATGTTTTTAAAACTATATTTGTCATCCCGGATAACTACATCTGCCATCCCAGATGAAAACTAAACTGTCATCCCGTGGGGTACCTAACATAGTTGCGGCAGAACGTGTGGGCATTTTTGCTTCGTGCCACACGCGCGGGTGAAGATGATAGTACTTGTTGGACGTGTGGCACGAAGTAGCCGCACCCACACATGTGGGCAATTCTAATATTCGCCCACACACAACCCGTGTGGGTTGCCTCCTGCTCACACCACACATGGTGTGTGGATGGATGTCTAGTATGCCAAATGTGTGGGCGTTATCGGCGTCCTTAAATAAACCTAAAACTAGGAGAAGGCGCGCTGTCCTAGGCGTGCTCGTCGTCGTCGTTAGACCTGGTGAGGTCGATGAGCGTCGGCGCCAGCCCAGTCCAGGGGAACGTCGTCTCCCAGGCTGCGGCGACGTCATCCGCCGACTGGGCAGCCCCACCGCGGGCAAGACACTCCTCCTCCACGTTGAGCTCCAGCTGCTCGAGCCACTCGCCCTCGCGCCGCTCCTCCGCCAGCCGCCGGTGCCGCTAGTGCTCCAGGTAGGCCTGCTCCTGCGTCGCCCCGTACCAGATCAGTGGCGCCCTGACTCACTCGTGCAGCACCCCGTCCCAGGAGTAGCACTCGATGGGGGTCGGCGGCGGCTCGGCCTTGACGAGGGACTGGGGCCTTAATGGTGGCACGACACAGTCGCCGGCCAGAGAGCGCCATGGCCTCCGCCATGCGCGCTTGGTACGCCTCCTCCTCCTCCTTGTGCTCCTCCTCCTCCTCACTCTCATGGACGGCAGCCGCCTGGTAGGCAGCCTCCACCTCCTGGTCCTTGTCGCGCGCGACGAGGGGCGGCGGCGGGGAGCCTGTCAGGACCCCGATCCTAAGTCACACCGATCTAGCATGTAACACATCATATCACTTTACGACCTCACGCACGGTATTCCCACGGGTGCCACCTTACCTGGCCCGGGACCGTTTGCGCCTTTTGGCTCGCGTATGTGATAGTGTCGCTAGCATCCATATGACAAAGAACCCGGGCCGACATGGCTAGTCGTGAACCCAAAGCGGCACTAACCCATGGGGACAGGCATACATGAATCAACTTCGAGCATGTCGGTCAACAGCGTGTGAATCTGGGCTGTAGCACTGGGCTAACAGGACTTCGGTAACCTGGGCTGTAGCAGGCTAGGCAGGACTCCGAATGTCACCGCGTGACATTTCCCCGAAGGGACAGACACAGGAACAAAGTGAAACACATGCCGGCCAGTCAAGTGTCCTGAGCAGTAGTGCTGGGCTAGCAGGACTTCGGTGAACTGGGCTGTAGCGGACTACTAAGGCTCATGGAAGCACAAGACTACATTTCCCCATAAGAGAGGCTACCAAGAATAAACAACTAGGTAGTCGGATCCCACACATACCAAGCATTTCAATCATGCACACAATATGCTAGATATGGGTAAATACAACATGGCATCACAACATAACTCTATGACTCAAGTATTTATTCATTAGGCTCCAAGGAGCGAGATATTACAAACATGGGTCTCATGACCCAACATTCAGAGCATACAAGCAACAGGCACGTGCGGAAGCTTAACATGTCTGAGTACAGACATCTACAAATGAAAAGGTTGAGAAGTCTGACTATCTACCAGATCCTATCGAGGGCACAAGATCGTAGCTGAGGTAGCAAGCTAAACATCGAAGTCCACGCGAAACTACTAACGAGACTGACGTCTCTCTGCAAAAACATAAAATAGGCAAACATGAGTACAAATGTACCCAGCAAGACTTACATCAGAACTAGCTACATATGCATCGGTATCAACAAAGGGGGTGGTGGAGTTTAACTGCAGCAAGCCAGCTTTGACTCGGTGGATATCCGGAACTACGACTGCAAGTAACTCTTTTGAGGTGGCGCACACGAGTCCACATATTCACCATATTAATACACCACTATGGATCCGCTCCCGTCTCCTCACGAGAACACCATCCATAGCACTCACACTTATCTTGCGAGTTTTAGAGTATCCACTTCCACTTGTCTATGAACTATGCAAGGGGTCCAAGTTTCCATATCCGAGGAATCCGGCTATTCCAATAGATAATGATAACCCTGCATGGGTGTACTTCTTCACACACGCTCTCGCCACTTACCACCATGTACACGTCATGTACCTCGGCAACCTTCAAGCGGAAGCCTGGCGAGGGAGTCGGCCACGACCTGACTAACCACACAAGTCTCTAGTCCAGGTTTATCGCCTATTCGGGTTCCATCCGCAACGAGATCCGGCCGGGGTGTCGCTCACGGCCCCAAACGATGTGTACAGGGTTCCAAGCCCACCAAACGGGCGACGCTTGGTCTACCCGGCCACGGTGCCTAGTATGTCCCAAGCCCACCTGTACCGGGTGCCACTTGGTAGACTACTAACACTACCTACAAACACTAGAAACTAGTTGCAACTCCTGGACAGAGATCAGGTTGATTAATAAGTCGAGAGAGCTTGGAGCACCCGGAGCCCAATGTGTGGTAGTAACTGTTCATGGATCACAAACACAAAACTCAGTTCCTGAGGACGGCTGCAATGAGACAACCCACCATGTACTCCTACATGGCCTCTCACCGCTACCTTTACCAAATCGTGTTCACACACTTAGCTCTCAACAGTAGGACATGTCCACCACATTCCAATTCATTCCCGATGAATCAGACCCGACTCAACTCTAAGCAGTAGCAGGCATGACAACAAGCATGAATGAGTAGGCACATCAGGGCTCAAACAACTCCTACTCATGCTAGTGGGTTTCATCTATTTACTGTGGCAATGACAGATCATGTAGAGGAAAGGGGGTCAGCTACCGTAGCATGTAACAGTTGAAACGTTGTTGTCCTAATGCAGTAAAAGAGAGCAGGAGTGAGAGAGTGGGATTGTATCTGAATGAACAAGGAGGTTTTGCTTGCCTGGCACTTCTGAAGATGATATAACTCTTCATCGGTGTCATCAAACTCATCGTCGGAACGTCGTCTACTGAGAGGGGACAAATACCGGCAAACACAGAAAGAACACAATCAATGCAATGCAACAATATGATGCATGATCATGACATGGCAATATGTTGTGGTTTGAGCTAATGCAACTAGCAACATGTTAAATGGAGTTGGTTTGAACCCTAGGTTCAAATTCAAACTCCATATGTGAGAGTTTAAATGCCATTTATGCAAATTGCCATATACAGCAACCTTAGGTTGTTCAAACATGCATGCAAATGGTACAGATGGATAGATTGGATTTTTCTAATCATTTTTCATATATAATTTGTTTGATTTGGAGTTATGGTTGAATTTCTATGAATTTTAGAAGTTTAAGCAATTTTCTGAAATTTCCTGAATAGAAATAAATTCAGAAATTACATTATTGCATCAGCATTACGTCATGCTGACCTCAGCAGGTCAACAGGGCTGCCCCGGGTCAAACCTGACCAGTGGGGTCCACTAGTCAGTGAACCAGTGCTGGTTAGGGTCGCTGACGTGTGGGCCCAGTCAACTGCCTTGTCAGCATGGTCAAAGCTGACGCGTGGGCCCATCGTGGTTAGTTAAACTTAAACAGAAAGTAAACTAGGTTTAATTAGACGGTGGGGCTCAGCTGTCAGTGTCATAGGGTTAGACTAATAACATAATTAGTACTAATATAATCTGCCACGTCAGCGGTTGACGCCGGCGACCACAGCAACGGCCGGAACTCGCCGGAGTTGCTCGGGACGGTGGTACGGAGCACCGTTTCACGCATGGTTTGCGGCTACGGCGAGCTGGAGGTGCGGCGCATCTTCTGGAGCACGGGGGGTGAGCTAGGGTGGCCGGTGGCAGTGACGGCAGTGAGCTGGGCGGCGGCCGGAGCTCGGCTGGTTGCGGGCGCGGAGCTGTAGCTCGATTTAGAGCGAACGAAGTGCACGGGAAGAAGCTACGGGGCAGCAGGAACTCGACCGGGTGCTCATACGTGGCGTTGGCCGACCGTAACGACGACGGCGACATTCGCGGCGGCGGCAAGCTTCGGCGGAGATGGGGAACGGAGCTAGAGAGCATAATCGAGAGAGGGAGGAGACAGGTTCGACGCAGAAGCTCACAGAGAGGCTAACGGAGGGGTCGGCAGGCGCGGGGACGGCCAGTGGGCAGCGAATCGACGACGAGGATCTCCGGGCACCGAGGTTAAAGAAGACGTCGGGGACGACATTGTGGTGCTTCCCCAGTTTCTTGGCTTGGCGTGGATGAAGAAGACGACGATGCGGAGCTCGAGGTCCCATCGGCAGGGACTGGGGTGGCCGGTGGCCATGGCTACGGCGAGCGGCGGTCTCGGGTGCTCGGTGGCGCGAGGAAGAGAGGCCATAGGAAGGGGACGAGGCAGAGGAAGGAGGGGAAAGCGCAGAGTGTCGAGGCGGTCCTGGGCGGTGCAGCAGGACGAAGGGGGAGCAGCTGCGTGGCTAGCAGGAGGTGGCCGCGGCTCGGCTGTGCGCGCGCCACGCACAGTGCCAGTAGGCGCGGGGAAGACGACGCGCGAGGAGGTGGGCTGGGCCGTCGGCCTGTCAAGGTAATGGGCGCAGGTGGGTTTCTTTCTCTCTCTGTTTTATATTTTGTTTCTCTTTTCTATTTATCTGCAACTGTTTTTGATTTACTAAAAATACTAAACCACTTGGTAAAATCCTGAAAATAATTTTAGGCACCTTTGAAATATTTCCCAATAGCCCTCAAGTACTTTCAGGATTATTTGGACAATTAAAAATATTTATAAGATTTAAATGTCCAAATTCAAATACTTATGGATTAATTCAAAAATCCAAAGTGTCCTAGAAAAATGTGCACCATTTTTGGCAGAGGTTCTAGACCAATCCAAAGATGATGAACATTTTTGGGAAGGCATTTTGGGTTCATTGAAAATATTTTTATTTGAACCTAGTTGAATTCCTTCTAATGCTAGGGTTTGGTCAATCCCCATTTCAACTTTCAAAGAAATTTAGACATGATGCATGGATGCTTGTGCAACTATTTGCAATCAAATTCTAGGGCTGTGACAGAGCCCTGCCGCGCGTCGTGGATGCTGCGCCTCCTGGCCTCCTCGTGCTCGAACGCGAACCAGTGCTCCCAAGTGGGGGAGTTGGAGGCGTATGCAGGATCACGCTGCTGCTCCGACGTCAACAGCTGCCGCCGGTGCCACTCCTCCTCCGTGTGCGCCCTCATCGACCATGACACCGTCGACACTGGGATCATCTCCGGGTCCAAGTGCCAATCGTGTGGCAGTGTCACGTCAGGATAGGGGAGGGGGCGCGGTGCTCCCAGTGCCAGTTCGCCTGGTGCACTGGGACGTTGTAAGTGCATCTAGTGCCACCCCTAGTTGGTTTTGAGTATTGACGACAAACCTAGTTGAGGGACTAATGTGTTTGTGAGAATTGTAGGATAACACAGGTAGAAGTCCCTCATTGATTCGGTTTTCCTACCAGAGATGACCCCTAAAAATGTAAGAAGACATTGAAGACAAAGGTGGTATGTGAAGACATTCACATTGAAGACTATGACAAGAGAAGACATCGCATGAAGACTATGGAGCGCGAAGACTTAGTTCTTTCGTCGTTCTTTTTCTTCTTTGTTGAGTCATAGGAACCACCGTACTGTGAAGTGGGGTCCAAGAGAACCAGTCAGAATGATTGAAGTGATGCTTAACCAAAATCCTATGTCTTCGAGTGAAGACTATGAGAGCAAATCTTGTCCAGAGTTGGATAAGTTAGCTTTGCTTGTAGCCCAAGTAAAGTTGCCATGTGTGTTTGAAATCTGACCGTTGGAACACGTGTCAGTTCCTTAGTGACCCAGGTTCATTTCGGACAAATCAGGTCGGGTTGCCTAGTGGCTATAAATAGCCCACCCCTACAACCATAAACGGTTGGCTGCTCAGAGTTAGAGTACAGCTTTTATCGTTTGAGAGAAACCCACCTCGAAGCCTTTGAGAGAGAATTCCTTGCGAGGATAAAGCCCTAAACACCCAGAGCCAAAGAGTGTTAGGCATCAGTTAAGCCTTCCTGTCTGTGTGATCTGAAGACTTATTACACTTGAGGACTGTGAATCCTCTAGCCAGTTAGGCGTCACGTTCTGAGCATCCAAGAGTCATTATGGATCGCCGTTGAACGAAGTCTGTGAAGGTTTGGAAGTCTACCTTGAAGACTTACAAGAGTGATTGGGCGAGGACTGGGTGTCCTTAGCTCAAGGGGAATAAGGTGAAGACGAGGTCTTCTGAGTTGAATCTCAGCCTCCCTAACCAGACGTACAGTTGTCACAGCAACTGGAACTGGTCCAAAAAATCATTATCTTCAACGAGTCACTGGTTTCATCCTTCCCTTCCCTTTGCTTACTGTTGGTTCTTATGAAGTCATTGTATGATTCCATTATCTTTTGTCTTCACTAAGTGATTACTTGTTCTGATTGGCTTCACAATATCTTCCTACCTGATCTTTACTTCCTAGCTGCTATTAGTCATTATGCTTTCACTTCATTGAATACTTGACTATGGGTTGCCTAGTGTAGTCTACCTTCCGCCGTATGGTAATAGGTTTATTTCTATCGTTTGTCTTCGAAACTTCCATGTTTTGAAGACTTTCATAAAAATCGCCTATTCACCCTCCCTCTAGTCGATCACTAGCACTTTCAATTGGTATCAGAGCAAGGTACTCCCTTGTTCTGTGTGATTCGGTTTAACCACCTGGAGTTTTAGCTATGTCGACTGCAGGGATAATTAAGGTCTCTGCTGCTTGCTCCGTCTTCGATGGAACTGAATATCCCTACTGGAAGAATAAGATGCGCATGCATCTTGAAGCCATTGATGTTGACCTATGGTATGTCATCAAGAATGGCGTTCCCAAGGCTGGTGAAGGTGTCACCGCTGCTGATGTTTGTCAAGACGTTCGTTCAACTAGACTCCACTGCCAAGAACATCATCTGTGGTCATCTGACCAAAGGACAGTATGGCCGCGTGAGTGCTTTGGAAACATCTAAGCTAGTCTGGGACTGGCTCTCCAAGGTCAATGAAGGCATCTCAACCCAGAGAGATCAGAGAATCAGTGTCCTTCGCAACCTCTTCAACCGCTTCAAGAGAAATGACAATGAGAACGTCCAGCTCACGTTTGATTGACTCAGTGACATCACAAATGAGCTTCAAGCTCTCGGCGCCACTGATATCACCAAGCATGAAGTCGTCAAGACACTCCTGAGATCACTTGACAGCTCGTTTGACACCCTAGCCCTGATGATTCAAGAACGTCCTGATTTCAAGACACTCGATCCGTCTGACATACTTGAGAGTCTCAACACACATGAGTTTCAGCTTTCTGAGAAAAGAGACATCTACGGTCCCAACTATGGGCAAACTCGTGCCTTGAAGGCAAAAGCTGTCTCCTCATCTGAAGAATAATCTGACAGCAGTTCTGATGATCCTGAAGACATCGGAAAGGAGCTTGATATGCTTGTGAAGAAGTTCCAAAAATTCACCAAGAAGAAAGGCTTCACGATCAAGCTCAAGGAATGATGAAGCTTCTTCTCATGACTATAAGAAGAGAACATGCCACAAGTGCAAGAAACCTGGCCACTACATCTCTGAGTGTCCGCAGTGGGACAATGAGAACAAGAAGAAGAAGAAGAAGAGCAAGGAATATGACTCTGACAACAAGAAGAAGAAGAAATACTCAAAGTCTTCTTCCAAGTCTTCCTCGAAGTCTTCATCACACAAGAAGAGCTCATCTGTCAAGGCACGTGCGTTTGTTGGCAAGGGAATGGATTCAGAGGAGGAGTCTGCTTCTGAGGAGGCGGAGGTGGAGTCTGAGGAGGAGTCCGATTCTGGCGTTGCAAGTCTGGCTATAGCATACGTTGCCAAGTCCATCTTCAACACTGAAGACAATGACTTCATCACCGACACCGATGCAAATGACAAGGACTACTCCGCTCCTACCTACTGCTTCATGGCACGCGGTGCCAAGGTAAACACACGCACTACTCACTATCAAATATCTAGTGAAGATGACTCTGATTGTGGTTCAAAACCCAGCTACAAAACACTTGCTAAAATTGCAACTGAACAACAGAAAGCTATGGAACATATTCAAAAACTGTTAGACAAAAGAGATGATCTGTTAGACGCTGAAATGACTCTATCTCAGTCCTTAATTGAAGACATAAAAAATCTTCACGTTAAGTATGAGGAACTTGAAAGTCGTCATGAAACGCTCTCAACAACTCATGAAAAGCTTTCCTATGATTATCTTCAAAGGAAGCAAGATCTTGAGAAATTGAGAGCGTCTCATGAAGATCTTCAAAAGGAAAACGAGTCACTTCGCGCCGAAAAGATCAGTTCCGCTCAGGAAGGATTTGAACCACCATGTCTTAAATGCATCGAGCGTGACAACGCTACTTCTGTTGCTGAGTGTTCTACTACTGCTACTGTTGCAATATCTTCAACTGTTGATGTGGTAACTAACCCCTCTGCTGAGGATACCACTGCTATTGCTGATGAGAATGCTAGGTTGAAGACATTGCTTGAAATAGGGATGTACAAAAGTCTCAAAGGGCATCAGACACTATGTGATGTCCTCAAAAGGCAGATCCTGAACCGAAACCCTAGGAAAGAGGGTGTTGGGTTCGAAAGGAAAATGAATGCTGATGGCTCTTACTGGAAACCTGAGCAGTACCCCAAAACCACATGGGTTGCTGCAAAGGAACCTTCAGCGAATCCATCCACTCTATCTGGCTTCACTTGTGCTAATCCCATTGTTATTGATGAATACTTTGATGCAAACTATAAACTGTTTAAGAATCAGAATGGTGAAGTGTTTGCCAGGTATATTGGTACTAACTGCAGGAATGGACCGCCTATGAAGAAGGTCTGGGTGCCGAAAAGGTGTTTGGAGAATCTTCCTGTGAATGTCATCATGACACCACAGGTGAAGAAGACAAACCACAGACCACAGGCTTCATACGGTCCAAAGGCTTCATACAGACAGAGGACTCACCTGAGTCGCACTAAGGCAAATGTTTTGCAGGGAAACCGTACTCAGGCCTGTGAATATGAGCGCGTTTCATCAAACCGCCATGTTCATAAGACCAAGAACTATTCTAGTTATTCTTATGAGTACTATTGTCCACCTGCAAGACTTTTTGCTAGGGCTCCAAAGCCAAAGTTCTCAGATGCTGCACTTAGACTCATTGCTTCGAAGCCACCCTTGAAGATGTGGGTGGCTAAGAAAGCTTAACTCTCTTTTGCAGGGAAAGGTCTCCAGCCGAAAACCAAAATCGTCAGACGCTATTGCTGGGGACCTTAAACATCTTGTAGGGCGCAAGATCAAATGCCCAAATGGTCTTATTATGTACTTTGTTCCTGAATCGCTTGCTACTCGCCCTATCAGTCCAAATCTCGATCTAAGCTTTCATAATCCACTAGTTCGTCAAATGTTTTTGCTTCACAATTCTCTTCGTGAAGCCTATCCCCCTAACTGCACTGTAGGGTACGACACCAGCTGCTTCAGAATGGATTATTGATAGTGGGTGTACCAATTACATGACTGGCAAGCGAAGCCTTCTTATGGACTCAACACTACGTCCATCTGACAAAAGTCACATCACATTTGCTGACACTGGTAAAAGCAAGGTATTGGGTCTAGGTAGAGTTGCAATATCAAAGGATCAACACATGGATAAAGTCATGCTTGTTGAATCCCTTGGTTTCAACTTAATGTATGTTTCAATGCTTTGCGATTTAAACATGATTGTGATGTTTGGAAAATATCGTTGCCTTGTACTAATGGAATCTGACAAGTCTCTAGTGTTTGAAGGGTATCGGAAAGATGATTTGTACATGGTAGATTTCTCAGCAGGACCACAACTTGCCGTATGTCTTCTAGCAAAAGCTTCTGAATGCTGGCTCTGGCATCGGAGGCTAGGGCATGCTGGCATGAGGAACCTCCACACCCTTGCAAGGAAGAAGCATGTCATAGGCATCGAGGGCGTCAAGTTCAAGAAGGATCACTTATGCGGTGCCTGTGAAGCAGGAAAGATGACGAGGGCCAAGCATCCCTCGAAGACAATCATGACAACGACTCAACCCTTCGAACTGCTCCACATGGATCTTTTCGGCCCCACTCATTACTCAACTCTTACTACTACTGCTTGTCTCTATGGCTTTGTCATTGTTGATGATTATTCAAGATATACTTGGGTGCATATAATCCTCTACAAGACTGAAGTGCAGGATGTCTTCAGACGCTTCGCCAATCGAGCCATGAACAACTATGGCGTCAAGATCAAGCACATCAGAAGTGATAACGGCATTGAATTCAAGAACACTGGTCTAGACACTTATCTTGATACTTTGGGCATTACACATGAATTCTCAGCTCCGTACACACCACAACAGAATGGCGTCGTGGAACGCAAGAACAGAACACTTATTGAGATGGCCCGGACGATGCTTGATGAATACAAGACTCCAAGAAAGTTCTGGCCTGAAGCCATTGATACTGCATGCCATATCATCAACCGTGTTTATCTTCACAAGCTTCTCAACAAGACATCCTATGAGCTCCTTACTGGCAAGAAGCCAAATGTCAGTTACTTCAGAGTATTTGGTGCCAGGTGCTGGATCAAGGATCCACATCACACTTCAAAATTTGCACCAAAAGCACATGAAGGTTTTATGCTTGGATATGGAAAGGATTCGCACTCCTACAGAGTCTTCAACCTCTTTCATTATAAAGTGGTTGAAACAGTGGATGTGTGGTTCGATGAGACTAACGGCTCACAAAGAGAGCACCTGCCAAATGTGCTAGATGAAGTTCCATCCAGTGAGTCAATCAAACTTATGGGAACTGGAGAAATCATACCTTCTGAAGCTCAGCCTGAAGAGGAACTTATCATCTCCGCACCTGATCAACCTGAAGACAATGATCAAACTGAAGACAATGCTCAGCCTGAAGACAATCCTTCTAACGATGACAATGATCAGCAAGAGCAAAATCTTCGTCCTGTACATCCTCGTGTCGCAAATGAAGTACAGATTGAGAGAATAATTGATAGCATCAATGCACCAGGTCCACTCACTCGTTCAAGGGCAACACAGCTAGCAAATTTATGTGGGCACTTCGCATTTGTCTCAATATCTGAACCCAAGAAAGTTGAAGAAGCCTTCATGGAACCTGAATGGATTCAAGCTATGCAAGAAGAGCTTCAACAGTTTGAGCTGAATAATGTATGGGAACTGGTTAAGTGTCCTGATCCTCGCAAGCACAATATAATAGGCACCAAATGGATATATTGCAACAAGCAAGATGAGCATGGTCAAGTTGTCAGAAACAAAGCTCGTCTCGTTGCTCAAGGGTACACTCAAGTTGAAGGGATTGACTTCGATGAAACATTTGCTCCTGTGGCTAGACTTGAAGCCATACGCATACTGCTGGCCTATGCAAATCATCATAACATTCTTCTGTATCAAATGGATGTGAAGAGCGCTTTTCTCAATGGCAAGATTGACGAAGAAGTGTATGTTGCACAACCGCCTGGCTTTGAAGATCCAAAACATCCTGACATGGTGTACAAGCTCAACAAGGCGCTGTATGGCCTCAAACAAGCCCCTCGGGCTTGGTATGACACACTCAAATACTTCCTAAAGAGCAAAGGCTTCAAACCTGGTTCCCTTGACCCCACTCTCTTCACAAAGACATATGATGGTGAACTATTTGTGTGCCAAATATATGTGGATGACATTATCTTCGGCTGCACCAATCAGAATACACAGACGAGTTTGGATATATGATGCAAGAGCAATATCAGATGTCCATGATGGGTGAGCTGAAGTTCTTCCTTGGTCTTCAAATACGTCAGCAACGCAACGACATCTTCATATCTCAAGAGAAGTACCTCAAAGATTGCCTGAAGAAATTTGGGATGCAAGACTGCAAAGGCTTCACGACTCCAATGCTAGCCAAACATCATCTGGGTCCCGACGACAATGGTAAAGAGTTTGATCAAAAGGTATACCGCTCCATGATTGGTTCTTTACTTTATCTATGTGCATCTAGGCCAGATATTATGCTTAGTGTTTGCATGTGTGCTCGATTCCAAGCGGCACCAAAGGAATCGCATCACTTAGCTGTGAAGCGAATTCTTCGATATTTGGCTCACACCCCAACATTAGGATTATGGTATCCAAAGGGCTCAGAGTTTGATCTGGTTGGATTCTCGGATGCTGATTATGCTGGTGACAAGGTGGATCGCAAGTCTACATCAGGCACATGTCATTTTCTGGGACGACCACTTGTATGTTGGTCTTCAAAGAAGCAGAACTGTGTATCTCTCTCCACTGCTGAATCTGAATACATTGCTGCTGGATCTTGCTACGCTCAGCTTCTATGGATGAAGCAAACACTCAAAGATTATGGCATTCATCTGAAGCAAGTGCCACTCTACTACGACAACGAAAGCACCATCAAGATTGCCAACAACCCAGTTCAGCACTCGAAGACAAAGCACATTGAAATTCGTCATCACTTTCTTAGAGATCATGTTGTGAAGGAAGATATTGATATCATACATGTCAACACTGAAGAGAAATTGGCAGATATCTTCACCAAGCCCTTGGATGAGAAGAGGTTTTGCAAGTTACGGTGTGAGCTAAATATCTTGGAATCCTCAAATGTCCTGTGATCAGGCACACATCCCAACACTTATGCATATTGATGACTTAGATGTGCAACACACGAAGTAAAGTATATCTTCAATCAATGAAGACTTACATTCTAAGTGTGAATACATTAATGTGGAATTTGACTTCGGAGCGCCACGATAATTGTGCGCCATGTCTGAGTCTAATACTTCCTATACGGTGGGTAACGCCACCACCAAATTTTTCTATTTGAAGTGTTTCACTCATGGCGTTACGTTTGGTATGTCTTCACATTTGGTTTGGCTTCAATCTCAACTTGTCTTCATGATTATCTTCACTATGTTGATTTGATTGTCTTTCTCATCTATATATATACTAGTGTTCTGTCCTCTACAGCATTCACTTATAGCTATGTCTTCTTGTTGAATCTTTTGAACTAAGTGAATGTGATCGGACCCTAACCTCTCTATGCTTTCTATCTCAAACTCTATCTCTCCAAATCATATGCATTCTATTGAAACTGTCGAATATCTTCTCTGCGTCCTTGTCAGCAGAAGATACAGAGACAAACATTAAGTCCGTTTTCAATGCTAATTCCTTCACCTGAAACCCGGAGAAGTGGGAACGACCACCCGACAATCCAGGCGTGCGTGGGAACGTGGAACAACCTCCGATATGTTGCATGATGGCCATGTGTCCTTCAGATGTGAATCGCCAGGGGCACCTATGTAATAACACTGTGCCGTCCCTGTCTCTATAAATACACGCCTCACCACAGTCATTATCCTTTCTTCCACTCTCGCATAAACCCTAGCGCCACCGCTCGCCCTCGACGAGCCGGCGATGAAACGCTTAATTGCCGCGACCTCACCGACGCTGTCTTCACGCCGGCCGCGGACAACGTCTTCTCCGCCGTCACTGTAGGAGTCCTCCGTCGCCAAGTTAGGGCACGAACGGTCGATCTGCTCGGCCTCCTCTCCCACCCCATCTAGCAGTTCTTCGTGTGGTAAATAAAACTTCTTTTTTACGGCCCCTTTGATTCTATAGATCCATCACTTTCTACCACAAGCAGTTTCTGTTCACACAAGTTGGATCTATTTCACACTGCATCTCATAATATGCCTAGTATGTTCACTTATGCTTCACAAAGTAGTTAGATTCCTCACTTGTACTTATTCGTGGATTCGTACAAATCTGGAACCAACTCTCTATCTATGAGTGAATGTCTTCGCACTATGAGGTCAATGTCTTCTAAACTGATTTATCTTCAAAATCTTCTGAGAATGCATATGACCTCTTCCCCTTCCTTCGCACCTTAATGCTGTCACAGGCACATGTCCGTGGGAGAATCCCTTGGTTCTCATAGTCTGCATTCATTTGCAGAATTCTTACAGCATCATATAAATTCTCCCGAAGCCAGTTCCCGTTTGACCAGCAAGCGGAAGCCTTTGAAAACTTTGAACGTGTTGAAGCCATTCAGTTTGAAGATCATGGCTACAGAGAAATCAGCAAGGAAGGGTGGCCGACAGCGTCGAGGGGGAACATCAAGAGATCTGCCTGATGACCTCTCAGAGCTGTACAAGACAGACCCAGAAGAGGATTACAATCAGCGCAAGACATGAATCCAATGGATTCGAAGGTACTGGGCTGAGCAATGGTTCAAGTACAGGTTTGTGACCCAGGAATATGCAGAGAAGAATGCCATCAAGCGACCATGGGGAGACATCCTATACAGAAATCTTCAACCCAGGTCCAGAGATGAAGCCATTGAACAAGGCTTCTATCCCTGCATGGTCCGTGGACCACAGCCTGCAGATGCTGATCCATCGTCATTGCTATGGTGTCGTGACGACAATCTGTTCAAGCGCAACTTCCAGTTTGCCAAGAACTCGGCTAAGCAAAACAAGAAGACATTGGGACTAGACTTCAACCCTGGTCCTTCTGCTCCCCGTGCCGATGGCACCCGCGAAGTTGAACCCAATCTTGTTGGGCCCTTCTACAACCTGGAAGGTCTCATCACACATATCATGGTTCAAGGGACAGCCGTGGATGAGCCTGTAGATGACGCTGAATTTGATGAAGCGCCTGCACCGCCGAAGCCAAAGAAACTGAAGAAGCCTAAAGCTTCAAACCCTGCTCCTGCACCAAAGGTCTTACATGCGAAGCCACTGGCTACTGCACCTCCTGATGACAGTGTGCAGTCTGAAGATCTATCACGTATCTCCAAGAAGACTGAGATGAGAAAGAGTACTGATCAGGCACTAACTGCTGCTGCTATTCTGCGCAATGACGCCATTGATCTTTTCAGCGATGAAGATCTTGCAGATGACGCTCTTGAGCAACTGATCAAGAGCAAGGAAGAAGCAGAGATCTTCAATGATTTGCCTCTCTTTGATGTGGCAATCCTCCGTAACTTCATTGATGAGTGGTTTGACACGCCCAACCTCAGCTTTGAAGATCTGCAACTTCCAATTGGCATCAGTGTCGCCTTCCATGGCGCCATTACTTCTGAGCTATCTCTAGCTCAGCACATCGTTGAACTGAAGCAAAAGATCGACTATGAGAAAGCTTAGTTCAAGAAGCACATGGCAAAGCTCAGTGTGCAAGATGTGAAAAACTTCAAGATTATGCTGCACGAGCTCAAGGAAGCCTTTCTCAAAAAGCGTGAAGAAGCTCAAGGTTCTCGTGAACGCATGAAGAGCCTGGCTGACAAGTGTGTGCAAGCCTACAATGAGGCTGAGAAGCGCAAGGCTCTTGGTCGTCCTGGCATCGACCCAAGAATGGCTGCAAAGAAGAAGAAGCCCTCAACTAACCAATCTGCACCTTCAAGGCAGGAAGAACCTCGCATAGTATTCCCAAGCAGCATGACTGGCTCGAAGCCAAAAGTCAGGTCAACCGCTTCAGAACAGAAGAAGACGAGGACTGCCGAGGCTGAAGCCAGAAAAAGGAAAAATCCTGAAGCTTCTGATGTCGCTCCCTCTAAGAAGAAGCGCAAAACCAAGAAGGATCGGGCTGTTCCCACAGAGCCCTTAGTTGTTGAATCTATCTCAATGGTTCCCCCTGCATCTGAACACCACGAGCGCCAACTGATTGTTCATGAGCCTGCTTCCACAGAGGCTCCTGATGCTGAAGACATTCCAGCAGTTTACCCCACCGCTGCTGAAGACATTGGTCACCATGACAATGTTGAAGATGATGAAGTCCTTCCTCAGATCGAGCACCAACTGGTATCATCGCCTGTGCTTACGCACAACGAACTCATCAGCATTGGTCGTCCTCTGACGCCAACTGCTCAGGATGCATCATGGGCTGATCACCCACAGAGACAAGACACTCCAAGCTCTCCCCAAGCAACCCCATCAGTGCAAGAAGAGGATGACTTTGAGGCCCAGCCAACTCCATCTCCACAGGTGTCGCTAGTGCTACGCAGGCTTCGCAAAGGACTAAGGTCTCAAGTCCCTCTTCCGAGCGTTCCAGAAGGAGAAGTGCACCACCAATCTGTTGCACGTCAAGTGTTTCCAGATGCCACTCCTACTGTGACTATATCTGAGTCTGAAGCCAAAGGTGTTGAAGACAATCCGGTTGCATCAGTCGATGACAAACAAGAAGAAGATCGTGTCCCTACACCCCCAAACTCTGAAGAAGCTGTTCCTGAAGTGAACGTGTCTGTGCCCGACCCTCCAGCTCATCAAGTGGAGGTTGAGAATCTTGAGGCTGCCACCACCAACACAAATAAAGCCAATGACGTAGTCATGGCTGAAGCAAATGTGGAGCCTGCATCAACCAATGTGCCAGAGGCCAATGAAGCCAATGATGCAACTGCAATAGATGTGCAGTCTGACGCCTTTGTTGATGCCACTGCTCCTGTTCCACCACCAAGGCCACACACTATCGAGCAAGCATTCAACTATGGCCAACTTGTCACTGTCAAATGGCCTTTTCTGACTCCTTCGCTTGCTGCTGGTCCTCAGTTTGACTATCACGTTGAGCACAGGCCTCAGGTTCAGAAGCCAATACCAAGGTTGCCCAGGTTTCCAGGCACTGCATCTGCACCCGGATCGTTCAATATCAATGGCTTCAAGGCACACAACACCTTCTTTGATAGAGCCAAGAACCCCTACACCAAGGCAAGAATATCTTCTGATTGGTTCTGGAGTTATCAGCAGCGCATTTATTACTCATACATTCTGTACAATCAAGGTCGCATTTTCCCACATATGCGTCTTGACACTGAAGCCATAACTGGACTGCCCTGTTTGGAAGAAGCTCTGGATTGCTTCAGAGAGTCAGGCTTGCTGCAGTTCGTCACTGATAAGGAGCACTGGAATGAAGAATTGCTGCTCCAATTCTATGCCACTCTTCATATCCGTGGCTACAACAGGGATCCGAAGACTTGGGTCCTTGAGTGGATGACAGGCAATGTTCATCATGAAGCCAAAGCCTTTGATATCATTGAGCTTACTGGCCTGCCCACTCCAGGAGATCTGTATGAACCTGGTTGTCAGCTTCACAGTGCTGCTATGGAAAGCATCTTCCACAAGCCTGAGCCCAATATGAGTCAGATGCTTAGCATGATGAAGCCTTTGCCTCCAGATGCTGAATATCCTAAGGAGTTCTATGTTGAAGAGCTTGAGTATCTGCCACGTACCATCTATCACATCATAAGGCGAACTCTCTGGCCCATCAAAGGACATTCTCCACATGCCAAGCTAGAAGGCACAATGAAGACGTTGGTCTTTCATATTCTTCATGGCAAAATCTTCAATGCACAAGACTTCTTTATTCGCCAGCTTGCTGCATCAGGATCTGACATTTTTGGCTTGAAGATTTACGCTCCATGGATAATGCGGCTGATCAAACTACACTCAGCTGTCACCTATCAGCCCTCTGCTCGCAATCATCGGATCTTTCTGCCTGACGTTGATATGTCAGTTGAAGCCATCTATCCAGAGCCTGCCAAGGAGCCTCTTAGTCTTCAGAATGCTGAGAATCAAAGCTTCTCTCAAAACATTGAAGGAGTTCAAGCAGTCTCTCGTGTTTATCCTCTAGCTGGCACTACACGTGCACCTCACTGTGCCCTCACTAAAGCCACTGACAGCACCATTTCCCAACGGCCCAAGAAGCCATCCCGTGTTCTCAATGAACGAGAGCTTCTGGTTGCCCTTCATCAGAAACAGGATATGCATCATGACTGGCTGAAGTGCCAAATGCAAAGTCTCTTGGTGGACGTAAACAGGATTCGCAATCTTGCCACCAAGAATGCCTTTGTTGCCCATGAAACCTGTCGGCATACATGGAAAGGGCTGGCGCTTATGTGCTCTGAGGATGATCTTCAAGAGGATGGCTTCTCTGAACGCTTCAAGTTTGACTCAACACCTCCAAGAAGGACTATGCTGCGACGAACTCCGTCTCTTGAGGACTCTGAGTTCTCTTCCTCCACGGCAACTGTGAATGCCAGAGTGATCGATGACGAAGACGATGCTACTTCACCGCCCCCTACTTCTGCACGCATCGACACTGCCCCAAGTTCGTCTGCACCGCCTAACAACACCGACGACCTTGCTGCTTCACCTACTCCTCATGGGAACGAGTAGATGCTCTATGTCTTCAAACCTTTTTGGTCCTTACTGACAAAAGGGGGAGAAGCATATGAGTTTGATAGTCTTCAATCGGGTCCATATGGGCGGTTGCTTTATATTTTGCCTAGTGTTTACAACTCTCGGTTTGATACATTTGGTTCTTTGAGTTGTAACACTTAAACTCGATGGTTGTCTGCTACTTATTTGCTATTCTGTGATGCGATGATAAATCCCGCATGTGCGACGATAAATTGCGCACTTAGATCATTTTGCAGACGTCCATTTTTCATTATGCATGTCATTATCTTCACATACTTTCCATGCATGATGAATTGTCATCATAAGTTGAAGAGGATCTCCACAAGTACAACCTGCCATGTGCATTTGCATTCCAAAAGCAAATTACTTATATGCACATCTTCAGGGGGAGCCCTTGCAACTTATGAAGACAATCCCCTATCCTTTACAATTTCACATATTATATTCCCCGTTGAAAACTTCAACTAGTTTGTCATCAATCACCAAAAAGGGGGAGATTGTAAATGCATCTAGTGCCAGCCCTAGTTGGTTTTGGAGTATTGATGACAAACCTAGTTGAGGGACTAATGTGTTTGTGAGAATTGCAGGATAACACAGGTGGAAGTCCCTCATTGATTCGGTTTTCCTACGAGAGATGACCCCTAAAAATGTAAGAAGACATTGAAGACAAAGGTGGTATGTGAAGACATTCACATTGAAGACTATGACAAGAGAAGACATCGCATGAAGACTATGGAGCGTGAAGACTTAGTTCTTTTGTCGTTCTTTTTCTTCTTTGTTGAGTCATAGGAACCACCGTACTGTTAAGTGGGGTCCAAGAGAACCAGTCAGAATGACTGAAGTGATGCTTAACCAAAATCCTATGTCTTCGAGTGAAGACTATGAGAGCAAATCTTGTCCAGAGTTGGATAAGTCAGCTTTGCTTGTAGCCCAAGTAAAGTTGCCGTGTGTGTTTGAAATCTGACCGTTGGAACACGTGTTAGTTCCTTAGTGACCCAGGGTCATTTCGGACAAATCAGGTCGGGTTGCCTAGTCGCTATAAATAGCCCACCCCCTACAACCATAAACGGTTGGCTGCTCAGAGTTAGAGTACGGCTTTTGTCGTTTGAGAGAAACCCACCTCGAAGCCTTTGAGAGAGAATTCCTTGCGAGGATAAAGCCCTAAACACCCAGAGCCAAAGAGTGTTAGGCATCAGTTAAGCCTTCCTGTCTGTGTGATCTGAAGACTTATTACACTTGAGGACTGTGAATCCTCTAGCCGGTTAGGCGTCGCGTTCTGAGCATCCAAGAGTCATTATGGATCGCCGGTGAACGAAGTCTGTGAAGGTTTGGAAGTCTACCTTGAAGACTTACCAGAGTGATTGGGCGAGGACTGGATGTCCTTAGCTCAAGGGGAATAAGGTGAAGACGAGGTCTTCTGAGTTGAATCTCAGCCTCCCTAACCAGACGTACAGTTGTCACAGCAACTGGAACTGGTCCAACAAATCATTGTCTTCAACGAGTCACTGGTTTCATCCTTCCCTTCCCTTTGCTTACTGTTGGTTCTTGTGAAGTCATTGTATGATTCCATTATCTTTTGTCTTCACTGAGTGACTACTTGTTCTGATTGGCTTCACAATATCTTCCTACCTGATCTTTACTGCCTAGCTGCTATTAGTCATTATGCTTTCACTTCATTGAATACTTGACTATGGTTTGCCTAGTGTAGTCTACCTTCCGCTATATGGTAATAGGTTTATTTCTATCGTTTGTCTTCGAAACTTCCATGTTTTGAAGACTTCCATAAAAATCGCCTATTCACGCCCCCCTCTAGTCGATCACTAGCACTTTCAGACGTTGATGTGTTGTCGCGGCCGGTGGAAAGATGCTGGCGGAGGAGGGGGGCAGGGGGAAGGGGTGCGGGGGCCTTGCCCTTGCCGAAGAAGAAGCCCATGGTGGTGGCTAGGGTTTGTCGCCGACGAGGGAGCACTGTGGGTGGCGAGATGGATGTGGGCGTCTCGAAGTGGATGAGGACGGTCCCTCACCACATGCTCGGATTAAAAAAGACTGAATGCCGTCGCTAACACGTCGGCCTGCGGTCGGCGGTCCTCATTAATAAAGACGACCGCGGTAGTTGAACGGCTGCCAGGTGGGGACACGACGGACAACGAGAGGACGTGCGGAGCGTCCACTTCGCGTCTGTGCCGACGCATTTCAGCCGCAAATTTGGGCCTCAAATGGGTCCTCGTGGACGCGTTTTGGGAATGGGTCGGTGCGTTGGGCCAATACATTTGTCCACGGCAATCCAAACAGATGGTGGCAGACAAAATGGGTACGTGCATTGGAGTTGCTCTTACATCTTCAAAAAATAGGTCACCCCACAGATTATATAACTTGAAGATGTAAAAGTGCAACTTCAATAGATGATGCAAATGGAGATATAAAAGCTGATGATGGATGGCAGCTATACAGGCGCATTTGAACATTCAAATAGCAATAAATTTCATAGTTCTACCAAAAAAGTGCATCATATGAATCAAAGCTTGAAATCCTACAACCAAAAGTGCATTGTATCAAACAAAGTTCTTGGTCCATCAAATTGAAATGCACATAAACATCACACATATCACTCAATTTTCGTCATCTCTATTGTCACTAGCGACCTTGTTGACGGTGGTATGATCATCATCATTAATGGCTTCTTTGTCGACGTCTTCATGAGTTGATGTCTCGTTGTCGTGAACTCCACTGAAAGCACCTTCATTGCCACCTCCCATGCCCATGTTGCTGCCAAAGCCATCTTCCATGCCACTGATGTTGCCATCGAAGCTACCTCCCATGTCGCTTGTGTTGCCACCGAAGCCACCTCCCATGCAACTCATGTTGCCGCTAGAGCCACCTCCATTGCTTCCCATGTTGCCACCAAAGCCACCTGATACATCCATTTTGCATCATGTTTTCCTACTTTTATTTATATTGTTTCTATGCATAATGATGCTTTGTGGAGTAATTCTAATGCCTTTTCTCTCATAATATGTAAGGTTTGCATAAAGAGGGAGAATGCCGACAATTGGAATTCCGGACTGGAAGAAACAATGTTAGAGTTACCTTTTATGCACATCTCCAAATAAGCTGAAAAATTACGGAGAATTATTTTGGAATATATAAAAAAATACTGGAGCAAATAACTATCGGAGGGGGGCCACCTGGTGACCACAAGACACAAGGGCGCTAGGCCCTGGTCGGTTGTGGCTAGGGGTAACTAGGCCAGCCCGGCCCACCTCCGGTCCATCTTTTGGTACTTAAGGTATTTTGACCTAGAAAAAATTAGGAGAGGACTTTTGGAATGGAACACCGCCATCTCGAGGCGGAACTTGGGCAGGAGCACTTTTGCCCTCCGGTGGAGCGATTCCACCGGGGGAACTTCCTTCCCGAAGGGGTAAATCAAAGCCATCATTATCACCAACAACCCTCTCATCTTTGGGAGGCCAATCTCCATCAATATCTTCAACAACACCATCTCATCTCGAACCCTAGTTCATCTCCTGTGTTCAATCTTTGTGCCGGAACCTCAGATTGGTACATGTAGGTGACTAGTAGTGTTGATTACATCTTGTAGTTGATTACTATATGGTTTATTTGGTGGAATGTTATATGTTCAGATCCATTATGCTATTTAATACCCCTCTGATCTTGAGCATGATTATCATTTTTGAGTAGTTACTTTTGTTCTTGAGGTCACGGGAGAAATCATGTTGCAAGTAATCATGTGAATTTGATATGTGTTCGATATTTTGATGATATGTATGTTGTGATTCCCTTAGTGGTGTCATGTGAACATCGACTACATAGCACTTCACCTTCTTTGGACCTAAGGGGATGCATTGTGGAGTAGTTATTAAATGATGGGTTGCTAGAGTGACCGAAGCTTAAACCCTAGTTTATGCGCTACTTCGTAAGGGATTGATTTGGATCCATAAGTTTAATGCTATGGTTAGATTTTTGCCTTGATACTTCTCTCGTAGTTGAGGATGCTTGCGAGAGAGTTAATCATAAGTGGGAGGTTTGTTCAAGTAAGAACATCAACCAAGCACCGGTCCACCCACATATCAAATTATCAAAGTAGCGAACACGAATCAAACCAACATGTTGAAAGTGACTAGATGAAATTCCCGTGTACCCTCAAGAATGCTTTGCTTATTATAAGAGACCGTTTTGTCCTGTCCTTTGCCACAAAAGGATTGGGCCACCTTGCTGCATTTTATTTACTGTTACCATTACCTGCTTGTTACAAATTATCTTGCTATCAAACTACTTGTTACCGACAATTTCAGTGCTTGCAGACATTACCTTGCTGAAAACCACTTGTCATTTCCTTCTGCTCCTCGTTGGGTTCGATACTCTTACTTATCGAAAGGACTACGATTGATCCCCTATACTTGTGGGTCATCAAGTCTCTTTTCTTACGCTATTGTCGGGGAGTGAAGAGCTCTTGGTAAGGAAAAATTTATATTACATGCTAAAATTTATTGTCACTTGTTACTATAGAAAACAATCCTTTGAGGGGTTTGTTCAGGGCATCTTCACCTCAATCCGAAGCACAGTTAGTTGCCCCTCAACCTACCGCACCTACTGAAAATATTGGTTATGAAATTCTTTCGAGTATGATAGAGTAACTGCTAGCTAATCCTTATGGAGGAGATGGAACATAACACCTGATACGCACTTGATATATGTGGATGAAATTTGTGGGTTATTTAAGCTTGCAGGTTTACCTAGAGATGAAGCTAAGAAGAAGGTTCTCCCTTTATCTTTGAAGCGAAAATAATTGACATGGTATAGGCTATGCGATTGTCGGATTACGGGTTCCGGCAAACCCTTGAGGTTTGAACACTGGGGTGCGCACGAAGATTTCTCCACCTAGCTCACACTTTCACAACGATCTCAAAGCCTAGCTCGCCGAACCCGAGGAACAAGGGACACAAGAGTTTATACTGGTTCGGGCCACCGTTGCGGTGTAATACCCTACTCCAGTGTGGTGTGGTGGATTGCCTTGTAGGTTGAGGATGAACAAGTACAAGGGAAGAACAAACTCCTGAGGAGAGGTGTTCTTGAGCTCGATGAGCTTGTGTGGTTGGGGATGATATGAATGATCCGTCCTCTGATGAGCCCCCTGGCTACGGTGGTGGCTAGCCCTATTTATAGAGGCCCGGGTCCTCTCCCCAAATATTAGGCGGGAAGGGATCCCATAACAGCCAATTCAAAGGGGGATAGCGAGTAGAATTAATCCTGACAAAAGGTAGTCTTCCCCTGCCAAAGGCTCTGGTGGTGACGCCGTCGTGGGCTCCGTGGTGACCTCCGTCCTGCCGTCCTGCTGGTCTTGGTCTCGTTGCACCAATATGGAAACCTTTGCGTGATGCCTCGGGAGTCCTCGCCTGCACCTGCCTCTTTAGCACCAAAGAGGAAACTGGCACTCTGCGCCCGCTGGCGCTGCCTGGCCTTGGTCATCATGGCTCACGTCACAGAAACCTCATGAGGTGTCCCTTGCCTTGATCTCTCCGCTCCTCGTGAGCCAGCCTAGTGAGGCTGCCCCTGAAGAGGTCTTGTGTCATTCGCCTCGCGAGGCTTGGCCCCTCGTGAGGGTATTGAGCATTGGTTGATGAAGATGGGCCGTACCAGGCCGCTGGTGGAGCCACGCCCTGGGCCGCAGGCAGGCGAGTCTGGGTACACCCGTTCCTAGGGCGCCAAGAGTAGCCCCTGGGCCCAAGGCGCGCTCGTGTTTGGCTTCACGGTGAAGCCAAGGGGCAAGTGCGGAGCACCGCGGGCCCTAATGTTGGAAATATGCCCTAGAGGCAATAATAAAATGGTTATTATTATATTTCCTTGTTCATGATAATTGTCTATTGTTCATGCTATAATTGTATTAACCGGAAACTGTAATACATGTGTGAATACATAGACCACAACATGTCCCTAGTAAGCCTCTAGTTGACTAGCTCATTCATCAATAGATGGTTATGGTTTCCTGACCATGGACATTGGATGTCATTGATAACGGGATCACATCCTTAGGAGAATGATGTGATGGACAAGACCCAATCCTAAGCGTAGCACAAGATCGTGTAGTTCGTTTGCTAAAACTTTTCTAATGTCAAGTATCATTTCCTTAGACCATGAGATTGTGCAACTCCCGGATACCGTAGGAATGCTTTGGGTGTACCAAACATCACAACATAACTGGGTGGCTATAAAGGTGCACTACAGGTATCTCCGAAAGTATCTGTTAGGTTGGCACGAATCGAGACTGGGATTTGTTACTCCGTATGACGGAGAGGTATCTCTGGGCCCACTCGGTAATGCATCATCATAACGAGTTAAATGTGACTAAGGAGTTAGCCACGGGATCATGCGTTATGGAACGAGTAAAGAGACTTGCCGGTAACGAGATTGAACGAGGTATAGAGATACCGACGATTGAATCTCGGGCAAGTAACATACCGATGGACAAAGGGAATTGTATACGGGTTGATTGAATCCCCGACATTGTGGTTCATCCGATGAGATCATCGTGGAGCATGTGGGAGCCAATATGGGTATCCAGATCCCGCTATTGGTTATTGGCCAGAGAGGTGTCTCGGTCATGTCTGCATGGTTCTCGAACCCGTAGGGTCTACACACTTAAGGTTCGGTGACGGTAGAGTTGTTATGCGAAATAGTATGTGGTTACCGAAGGTAGCTCAGAGTCCCGGATGAGATCCCGGACATCACAAGGAGTTCCGGAATGGTCCGGAGGTGAAGATCGGTATATTGTACGAAGGGTATTGGAGTCCGGAAGTGTTTCGGGGGTACCAAGCTATGGCCAGCATGACCGAAAGGTGTTTCGGGGGCCCCAGCAAGTGTTGCAGGGCCTCATGGGCCAAGGGGAGGGGCAAACCAGCCCACTAAGGGGTTGTGCGCCCCCACACCCTTTCCCATGTTACTTGGGGAGGTGGGGCGCCTCCACCTGGCTTGGGTGGCAAGCCTCCACCCTCTTGGCTTTGGGGGCAAGTCTCCCTAGGGTTTCCCTAGGGAGATCCAATCTGCCCTAGCCGCCGCCCCCTAGGGGAAACCCTAGGGCGCCTCCCCCTCTCCCCTTGCTCCTATATATAGTGAGGGGGTGGGAGGGTAGCCGCACCCTTCCCCTAGCGTAGCCCTCCCCCTCTCCAACTCCTCCTCCTCTTCCGTAGTGCTTGGCGAAGCCCTGCCGCAGAATCAGGAGCTCCTCCATCACCACACCATTGTGCTGCTGGAGTTATCCCTCAACTTCTCGTCTCCCCTTGCTGGATCAAGAAGGAGGAGACGTCCCCCGGGTTGTACGTGTGTTGAACGCGGATGCACCGTCCGTTCGGCGCTAGATCGGATCTTTCGCGATTTGAATCGCTGCGAGTACAACTCCATCAACCCCGTTCTTGTAACGCTTCCACTTAGTGATCTTCAAGGGTATGAAGATGCACTCCCTCTCTCTCTCTTGTTGCTAGCATCTCCTAGATTGATCTTGGTGTCACGTAGGAAAATTTTGAATTATTACTACGATCCCCAACAGTGGCATTAGAGCTAGGTCTATGCATAGATTCTATGCACGAGTAGAACACAAAGTAGTTGTGGCCGATGATTTGGTCGATTTTCTTACCGTTACTAGTCTTATCTTGATTCGGCGACATTGTGGGATGAAGCGGCCCGGACCGACCTTACACGTACGCTTACGTGAGACTGGTTCCACCGACAGACATGCACTTGATGCATAAGGTGGCTAGCGGCTGTCTGTCTCTCCCACTTTAGTCGGATCGGATTCGATGAAGAGGGTCCTTATGAAGGGTAAATAGAAATTGGCATATCACCGTTGTGGCTTTTGCGTAGGTAAGAAACGTTCTTGCTAGAAACCCATAGCAGCCACGTAAAACATGCAACAACAATTAGAGGACGTCTAACTTGTTTTTGCAGGGTATGCTATGTGATGTGATATGGCCAAATGGATGTGATGAATTATATATATGTGATGTATGAGATTGATCATGTTCTTGTAATAGGATTCACAACTTGCATGTCGATGAGTATGACAACCGACAGGAGCCATAGGAGTTGTCTTTATTTATTGTATGACCTGCATGTCAATCAAAAATGCCATGTAAGTACTTTATTTTATTGCCAACCATTAGCCATAGTAGTAGAAGTAATAGTTGGTGAGAAAACTTCATGAAGACATGATGATGGAGATCATGATGATGGAGATCATGGTGTCATGCCGGTGACGAAGGTGATCATGCCGCACCTCGAAGGTGGAGATCAAAAGGCGCAAGATGATATTGGCCATATCATGTCACTTTATGATTTGCATGTGATGTTTATCATGTTTGCATCTTATTTGCTTAGAACGACGGTAGCATAAATAAGATGATCCCTTACAAAATTTCAAGGAAGTGTTTCCGCTAACTGTGCACCGTTGCAAAGGATCTTGTTTCGAAGCACCACGTGATGATCGGGTGTGATAGATTCTAACATTCGAATACAACGGGTGTAAGCCAGATTTACACATGCGAAACACTTAGGTTGACTTGACGAGCCTAGCATGTACAGACATGGCCTCGGGACACAAGAGACCGAAAGGTCGAACATGAGTCGTATAGCAGATGCGATCAACATGGAGATGTCCACCGTTGATGACTAGTCCGTCTCACGTGATGATCGGACACGGCCTAGTCGATTCGGATCATGTATCACTTAGATGAATAGAGGGATGTCTATCTAAGTGGGAGTTCATTAAATAATTTGATTAGTTGAACTCATTATCATGAACATAGTCTAGATTGTCTTTGCAAATTATGTGGTGGATTAATAGCTCGTGCGTTAGCTCCCTTGTTTTAATGCATTCCTAGAGAAAGACTAAGTTGAAAGATATTGTAAGCAATTGTGCAGACTAGGGCCATAGTCTGATGATTGTCCTCACTGCTACACAAAAGGCTTTTTTCCTTGATGCACCGCTCGGTGTGCCAACCCCTCTAGCATCGTCTGTGGATGTTGTGAACATCTGGCAGACACGTTTTGATGACTACCTAATAGTTTAGTGCGCCATGGTTTACGGCTTAGAGTCGGGGCTCCAAAAGCGTTTTGAACGCCATATAACATATGAGATGTTCCAAGAGCTGAAATTGGTATTTCAGGCTAATGCCCGTGTTGAGAGGTTGAGACCTCTGACAAGATCTTTGCCTACAAGATGGAGGAGAATAGCTCAGCCAGTGAGGATGTGCTCAGAATGTCTGGGTACTTCAATCACTTGAATCAAGTGGGAGTTAATCTTCCAGATAAGAGAGTGATTGACAAAAGTTCTCCAGTCACTATCACCAAGCTACTAAAGTGTCTTGATGAACTATAACATGCAAGGGAAGATAATCCCGGAGTTGTTCGTCGTGCTTAAGGCCGTAAAGGTAGAAATCAAGAAGGAGCATCAAGTGTTGATGGTTAACAAGAGCACTGGTTTCAAAGAAGGGCAAGGGAAAGAAGGGAAACTTCTTGAATGGCAAGCCAGTTGCCGCTCCAGTGAAGAAACCTAAGAACCCAAACCCGAGACAAAGTGCTTCTATTAGGGGAACGGTCACTGGTAGCGGAACTGCCTCAAATACTTGGTAGATAAGAAGGTTGTCAACTTCAACAAAATTATGTTTGATATATGTGTGTTATTGATGTGTATCTTACTAGTACTCCTAGTAGCACCTGGGTATTAGATACCAGTTCAGTTGCTAATATTGGTAAATCAAAACAAAAGCTACGGAATTAATGGAGACTAGCTAAGGGCGAGGTGACGATGTGTGTTGGAAGTGTTTCCAAGGTTGATGTGATCACCATCGCACGCTCCCTCTACCTTCGGGATTGGTGTTGAACCTAGATAAATGTTGTTTGCATTGGTGTCTGTGTTGAACATGAACATGACTAGATCATGTTTATTGCAATACGGTTATTCATTTAAGTCAGAGAATAATGGTTATTCTGTTTACATGAATAATACCTTCTATGGTCATGAACCCAATGTGAATGGTTTATTGAATCTCGGTCGTAGTTATACACATGTTCATAACATTGATGCCAAAAGATGTAGAGTTGATAATGATAGTACCACTTCCATGTGGCACTGCCACTTAGGTCATATTGGTGTAAAGCGCATGAAAGAACCTCCATGCTAATGGACTTTAGAAGTCACTTGACACATGCGAACCATGCTTCTTTGGCAAGATGACTAAAACCCCGTTCTTTGGAACAGTGAAACGGGCAAGTGACTTGTTGGAAATCATACATGCTGATGTGTGCGGTCCGATGAGTGTTGACGCGCATGGTGGATATCGTTATTTTCCAGCTTCACCGGTGAATTGAGTAGATATGGGTATATTTACTTAATGAAGCATAAGTCTGAAACATTTGAAAAGTTCAAGCAATTTCAGAGTGAAGTTGAGAATCGTCGTAACAAGAAGATCAAGTTCCTTCGATCTGATCAAAGGGAAAGTATCTGAGTTATGAGTTTGGCAATCACTAAAGACAAGGTGGAATCGTTTCACAGTTGACGCCACCTGGAACACCATAGCATGATGGTGTGTCCGAACGTCGTAATCGAACCTTATTGGATATGGTGTATGATGTCTACCGCTATTTTTGGGGGTTATGCATTAAAGACAATTACATTCACTTTAAATAGGGCACCATCTAAGTCCGTGGAGACGACACAGTATGAACTATGGTTTGGCAAGAAACCAAAGTTGTTGCTTCTTAAGGTTTGGGGCTATGATGCTTATGTCGATAGGCTTCAGTCAGAAAAGCTCGAACCCAAAGCGGAAAATTGTATCTTCATAGAATACCCAACAGACAATTGAGTATACCTTCTACCTGAGATCTGAGGGCAAAGTGTTTGTCGCTAAGAATAAGTCCTTTCTCAAGAAAGAGTTTCTCTCGAAAGAATTGAGTGAGAGGAAGATAGAACTTGATGAGGTTGTTGAACCTTCACTTCAATCAGAGAGTAGCGCATCACAGAAAGATGTTTCTGTGGCACTTACGTCAGTTGAGGAGAAAGCTAATGATGATGATCATGAAGCTTCAGATCAAATTACTATCAAACATCATAGGTCAACAAGGGTCTGTACAACTTCTGAGTGGTAACCCTGCCTTAAAGGTCATGTTGTTGGACAACCTATGAGCTATGAAGAAGCGATGGTGGGCCTGGATTCCAACAAATGGCTGGAAGCCATGAAATTCGAGATAGGATCCATGTATGAGAACAAAGTATGGACTTTGGTGGACTTGCCCGATGATCGCCAAGCCATTGAGAATAAATGGATCTTTAATAAGAAGACAGACGCTGATGGTAATGTCACCATTTATGAAGCTCGACTTGTCTCAAGGAAGTTTTTGACAAGTTCAAGGAGTTGTCTATGATGAGAATTTTCTCAATCATAGCGATGCTAAAGTCTATTAAAATTGTGTTAGCAGTTGCTACATTTTTCATTTACAAAATCTGGCAGATGGATGTCAAAACAAAGTTTCCTTGACGGTCTCCGTGAGGAAAGGCTGTATGTGATACAACCAGAAGTTTTTGTCAATCCTAAGGATGCTAAAAGGTATGCAAACTCTAGCGATCCTTCTATGGACTGGAGCAAGCATCTCGGAGTTGGAACATACGCTTTGATGAGGCGATCAAAGCATTTGGGTTTATACAAAGTTTGCAAGAAACTTGTATTTGCAAGAAAGTGAGTGGGAGCACTACAACATTTCTGATAGGTATATATGGATGACATATTGTTGACCGGAAATGATGTAGAATTTCTAGAAAGCACAAAGGGTTGTTTGAATGGAGCTTTTCAAAGGAAGACTTGTGTAAAACTGCTTACATGTTGGGTATCAAGATCTATAGAGATAGATCAAGACGCCTGATAAGACTTTCATAGAGCACATACCTTGACATGATATTGAAGGAGTTCAAGATGAATCAGTCAAAGAAGGAGTTCTTGCCTGAGTTGTGAGGTGTGAAGTTAAGACTTGAAGCTCGACCACGGTAGAAGAAAGAGAAAGGACGAAAGTCGTCCCCTATGCCTTAGCCATAGGCTCTATACGATATGCCATGCTGTGTACCGCGATGTGCCTTACCACGTGTCTGGCAAGGGGGTACAAGAGTGATCTAGGAGTGGATCATTGGACAGCGGTCAAAATTGTCCTTAGGAATAAGGAAATGTTTCTCGGTTATGGAGGTGATAAAGAGTTCGGCGTAAAGGGTTGCATCGATGCAAGATTTAACACCTATCCGGATGACTCTGAGTAGCAAACTAGATACGTATATTGGAGCAACCATTTGGGATAGCTCCAAGTGGAGCATGGAAGCAGCATCTACGATATAACATAGAAACTTGCGAAGTACATACAGATTTGAATGTTGCAGACCCGTTGACTAAAACCTCTCTCACAAGCATAACATGATCAAACCCCAGAACTCATTGAGTATTAATCACATAGTGATGTGAACTAGATTATTGACTCTAGTAAACTCTTTGGGTGTTGGTCACATGGCGATGTGAACTATGAGTGTTAATCACATGGTGATGTGAACTAGATTATTGACTCTAGTGCAAGTGGGAGACTGTTGGAAATATGCCCTAGAGGCAATAATAAAATGGTTATTATTACATTTCCTTGTTCATGATAATTGTCTATTGTTCATGCTATAATTGTATTAACCGGAAACTGTAATACATGTGTGAATACATAGACCACAACATGTCCCTAGTAAGCCTCTAGTTGACTAGCTCGTTCATCAATAGATGGTTATGGTTTCCTAACCATGGACATTGGATGTCATTGATAATGATATCACATCATTAGGAGAATGATGTGATGGACAAGACCCAATCCTAAGCGTAGCACAAGATCGTGTAGTTTGTTTGCTAAAGCTTTTCTAATGTCAAGTATTATTTCCTTAGACCATGAGATTGTGCAACTCCCGGATACCGTAGGAATGCTTTGGGTTTACCAAACGTCACAATGTAACTGGGTGGCTATAAAGGTGCACTACAGGTATCTCCAAAAGTATCTGTTGGGTTAGCACAAATCGAGACTGGGATTTGTCACTCCGTATGACGGAGAGGTATCTCTGGGCCCACTCGATAATGCATCATCATAACGAGCTCAATGTGACTAAGGAGTTAGCCACGAGATCATGTGTTACGGAACGAGTAAAGAGACTTGCCGGTAATGAGATTGAACGAGGTATAGAGATACCGATGATCGAATCTCGGGCAAGTAACATACCGATGGACAAAGGGAATTGTATACGGGATTGATTGAATCCCCGGCATCATGGTTCATCCTATGAGATCATCGTGGAACATGTGGGAGCCAATATGGGTATCTAGATCCCGCTATTGGTTATTGGCCGGAGAGGTGTCTCAGTCATGTCTGCATGGTTCCCGAACCCGTAGGGTCTACACACTTAAGGTTCGGTGACGCTAGAGTTGTTATGGGAAATAGTATGTGGTTACCAAAGGTATTTCAGAGTCCGGATGAGATCCCGGACTTCACGAGGAGTTCTGGAATGGTCCGGAGGTGAAGATCGGTATATTGGACGAAGGGTATTGGAGCCCGGAAGTGTTCCGGGGGTACCAGGCTATGGCCAGCATGACCGAAAGGTGTTTCGGGGGCCTCGGCAAGTGTTGCACGGCCTCATGGGCCAAGGGGAGGGGGCAAACCAGCCCACTAAGGGGCTGTGCCCCCCCCCCACACCCTTTCCCATGTTACTTGGGGAGGTGGGGCACCTCCACCTGGCTTGGTAGGCAAGCCTCCACCTGCTTGGCTTTGGGGGCAAGTCTCCCTAGGGTTTCCCTAGGGAGATCCAATCTGCCCTAGCCGCCGCCCCTAGGGGAAACCCTAGGGTGCCTCCCCCCTCTCCCCTTCCTCCTATATATAGTGAGGGGGTGGGAGGGCAGCCGCACCTTTCCCCTCGCGCATCTCTCCCCCTCTCCAACTCCTCCTCCTCTTCCGTAGTGCTTGGCGAAGCCCTGCCGGAGAATCACGAGCTCCTCCATCATCACGCCGTCGTGCTACTGGAGTTCTCCCTCAACTTCTCCTCTCCCCTTGCTGGATCAAGAAGGACGAGACGTCCCCGGGCTGTACGTGTGTTGAACGCGGAGGCGCCGTCCGTTCGGCGCTAGATCGGATCTTCCGCGATTTGGATCGCCGCGAGTACGACTCCATCAACTGCGTTCTTGTAACGCTTCCGCTTAGCGATCTTCAAGGGTATGAAGATGCACCCCCTCTCTCTATCGTTGCTAGCATCTCCTAGATTGATCTTGGTGATACGTAGGAAAATTTTGAATTATTACTACGATCCCCAACACCTAACAGCAAGCGGCCTTGATTGACGCGTGGCAATTGACGGGTCGTGGGCGTCCCCGCTTCCCCATGCTGCCTCGGCAACTGCTTGACTTGACAAGTCCCTGTTGCATGCAAAAAAAGGTCATTATTACCTTAGATCATGGAGGCCGGCGGTTGGCCTCCTCCTGGCTATAAATGGGAAGGAGGGTGGATCCCCCGTTACCCATCTCTTCCTCCACTCCTCCTGCTTCTTCTTCTTCCTTGCTTCGGAGCTGCGCCGCATCACCCATGGTGCCGATACGGAGGTTCTCCGCCGAGAAGGTGAAAGTCCCCCGTGAAGAACTTGGGCCTCTCCCGCCAAAGAAGAGGTTGACTCGCTCATGAGATGCCACTGTGAGGCCGGAGGTGATGAGGCCTTGGTACGGACGGCCTCCCCCGGGCTATCCGCTGCCCTTGTATGCCTAGGCAGAGGGCTCCGGCGGAGGTGGCAGGGACCGACGCCCCTCGCGCTACGGCCGCGGCGGTCGTGCAGCGACAGCGCGCGCTGCCGCCCCGCGAACCCATGCCGAGGGCTCCTCGTGTGAACTCATGGTGTGGGCGGCGATGCCACCAAGCATGTGGATCCGGTTCCCGCTGTTCTTCACCGACATGATGCCGCCGAGGGGGCCGCTGGAGCTGTGGCTGCAGCACACTGGGTGCGACACCCCGGCGACGGGGGCAGAGGTTGAGGTCGTCTCCCCGGGCAAGGTCTTCATGACCCGCGGATGGGGTGAGGTCGCACGCATCTGTCATGCGGAGGGGTGCTCGTCATCCATTTCGAGTACGACGGCACCTCCATGCTGTTCTTCAGTGTCTTCGACGAGGAGGGCAATCGCCTGGATTGCTGTCCTGGAGGGGCCGCCAGGATGGTGCGGCGGCAGGCGCTCAGCCCGCCCTTGGTCCTACTGACAGCTCCTCCAGCAGCAGTGGTGGCTCCTGGTGGTCCAACGACTCTCCCGAGCCCGACGAGACTCCGGAGACGAGCGACGACAGCTATGTGCCCCCGAGCTTGCGCCGTGCCTGAAGTGCAGCAATGGCGCCTGTCCTCCGCCGCCGTTGATCTGGATGGGGTTGGCGCCGGCCCCTCGTGGCCCACTGTTGATGATGGCGTCGGCGGTGATGCCTGTAGATAGGGCTCCTAGAAACCTTCTTCTTTTGTTCCATGCGAGGAGTCGAGATGAACCCCATGGGGGCGTGTAAAGGGTCTCTAGTGTCTTTTGTTAATATTTCCCTTATTATGAAGATCTATGAATGCGTGTCTTGCTTCGGCTCGGTCCCCCCTTTCTGACCTCGTGGTAGCTTGGTGCTCTACGCCAACAGGTCCCGGTCCCCAGGCAGGCTGTAGCCGTCGCTGGAATGCCAGGTCGCGATGCTCTGGTCAAGGCCAGGAGGTGAGCGGCCCGAGGTCCAGTAAGATGTCTTGAGGCGCGATGCTCAAGAGGTCCCCTTTAGCATGCAAGCAATTACTTGAAGGTAGGAAAGGAAGGCGGCGTCGCCATAGCAAGGCTGCAAGAGGTGGGAATCCTGTGTCGCAGCACTTGGCCGATCCGAGTGCGAGACTTATCTTAGAGGTCTAGAGTCGATTCCTTGTGCCGCGCCAGCTACATGCGTCAACTGGGTCAGGCTCGCGCGAGCTTCCCCCTCCTTTCACGTCCTTCTATGTGCTCTGCGTCCCCGGGTCCCGGCCCTTGAGCGAGCTCAGCCGCCGCTGGTATGCCAGGTCGCGATGCCATGGTCAAGGCCAGGGGGTGAGGGCTGGAGAGCCAGTAAGAGTTCATGAGGCGCAATGCTCAGGAGCCCCCCTTTAACGCGCTAGCGAATTGTGTGAAAGAAAAAGGGGGAGCCCGCGGTGCCATCCTCCATCAGCCTCTGGGGGTTCTTGCAGGTTAGCGCGAAGGAGGAATACAAGCTGCAACCATGCTTTCCGGTTTGCCACTGGTTGTTCCACAAGAAGGTGAAGGCACTGAGGGCCTGGTGAGTCGACGTGCGCGGGGCGTGCCGCGAGCCAGAGCTCGGTCGCTCAGATTTGTCAGCATTGCAGGGACGGACACGAGCACAAGCGTCGCCAGCATGAGTAGCCCCCATTGCGGGATGAGCAGGGGGCCGATGGGCCGCGCGGGTGGCCGTGTTGGGCAATAGATGAGCAAGTGATAACCATGAAATGGCTCAAGCAAAGAGGCAGGTTAGCTCAGATAGATGCAAGAATGATACATGCCACTGGGACGGACCCGAGCGGCATGGGGATGATGCAACCCGAGGGGCGCCCCCAGCAGGGTAAGCTAGAGATGCAAAAGGATACACGTCGCGGGGACAGACCCGTGCAACTTGGGGATAATGTAGCCTGAGGGGCGCCCCCAACTGAATGAACTAGAAAGAGTCACGTGATAACGCTGCCGGAGTGGTGTTAGAGTAGCCGATGATGCGTGCCCAAGAGTCGTTCCTCACGAGCCGCCAGGGCCCTGAGCCTTAGGAGGCTCCAGGGGCTTGGGTGGTTCCTTGAGGAGCGTCGCCATCTCCGCAAGACAGCGTGATGCCTGGCCTCCTGAGCCTCCAGGATGCTCTGCAAGTGGCACTGGTGGGTGACGGCCACATTCGGCAAGCCAAATGGCATGCGGACGTTGCTGTGAGGTAGACCCTCGCACCGGCCAATGCATGAAGGCCAGAAGAGCTCCTGAGATGCTGATACGTCTCCAACATATCTATAATTTTTGATTGTTCCATGCTATTATATTATCAACCTTGGATGTTTTATATGCATTTATATGCCATTTTATATGATTTTTGGGACTAATCTATTAACCTAGAGCCCAGTGCCAGTTTCTATTTTTCCTTGTTTTTGAGTTTTATAGAAAAGGAATACCAAACGGAGTCCAATTGACGCGTCAGTTTTTGATGATTTTTTATGGAACAAAAGAAGCCCCTGAAGCAAAAGAGTTGGGCCAAAAGAGTCCCGAGCCATCCACGAGGGTGGGGGCGCGCCGTACCCCATGGGCGCGTCCCCCTATCTTGTGGACGACTCGGAGACCCCCCCCTGACGTGAGACCTACGCCAAAAATTCCTATAAATACAGAAACCCCCAAAAAGAAACCTAGATCGGGAGTTCAGCTGCCGCAAGCCTTCGTAGCCACCAAAAACCAATCTAGACCCGTTCCGGCACCCTGCCGGAGGGGGGAATCCCTCTCCGGTGGCCATCTTCATCATCCCGGCGCTCTCCATGACAAGGAGGGAGTAGTTCACCCTCGGGGCTGAGGGTATGTACCAGTAGCTATGTGTTTGATCTCTCTCTCTCTCTCGTGTTCTTGATTCGGCACGATCTTGATGTATCGCGAGCTTTGCTATTATAGTTGGATCTTATGATGTTTCTCCCCCTCTACTCTCTCGTAATGGATTGGGTTTTCCCTTTCAAGTTATCTTATCGGATTGAGTCTTTAAGGATTTGAGAACACTTGATGTATGTCTTGCATGTGCTTATCTGTGGTGACAATGGGATATTCACGCGATCCACTTGATGTGTGTTTTGGTGATCAACTTGCGAGTTCCGTAACCTCGTGAACTTATGCATAGGGGTTGGCACACGTTTTTGTCTTGACTCTCCGGTAGAAACTTTGGGGCACGCTTTGAAGTTCTTTGTGTTGGTTGAATAGATGAATCTGAGACTGTGTGATGCATATCATATAATCATACCCACAGATACTTGAGGTGACATTGGAGTATCTATGTGACATTAGGGTTTTGGTTGATTTGTGTCTTAAGGTGTTATTCTAGTACGAACTCTAGGATAGATCGATCGGAAAGAATAACTTTGAGGTGGTTTCGTACCCTACAATAATCTCTTCGTTTGTTCTCCACTATTAGTGACTTTGGAGTGACTCTTTGTTTCATGTTGAGGGATAGTTATATGATCCAATTATATTATTATTGTTGAGAGAACTTGCACTAGTGAAAGTATGAACCCTAGGCCTTATTTCCACGCATTGCAATACCGTTTACGCTCACTTTTATCATTAGTTACCTTGCTGTTTTTATATTTTTAGATTACAAATACTCATATCTACTATCCATATACCACTTGTATCACCATCTCTTCGCCGAACTAGTGCACCTATACAATTTACCATTGTATTTGGTGTGTTGGGGACAGAAGAGACTCTTTGTTATTTGGTTGCAGGGTTGCTTGAGAGAGACCATCTTCATCCTACGCCTCCTACGGATTGATAAACCTTAGGTCATCCACTTGAGGGAAATTTGCTACTGTCCTACAAACCTCTGCACTTGGAGGCCCAACAACGTCTACAAGAAGAAGTTTGTCGTTTGCTCTAGTACTTCACTTATATCTTTTTAGAGCAAGGCGGTAGTTTTATTTTGAAGAAATTGTTGAAATCTCATGCTTCACTTATATTATTTTGAGAGTCTTTAGAACATCATGGTAATTTTCTTGGATTATAAAGTTAGTCCTACTATGATGGGCATTCAAGATGGGTATAATAAAAACTTTCATATAGAGTGCATTGAATACTATGATAAGTTTGATACTTGATGATTGTTTTGAGATATGAAATTGGTGATATTAGAATTATGCTAGTTGAGTAGTTGTGAATTTGAGAGATAATCGTGTTAAAGTTTGTGATTCCCGTAGCATGCACGTATGGTGAACCGTTATGTGATGAAGTCGGAGCATGATTTTTATTGATTGTCTTCCTTATGAGTGGCGGTCGGGGACGAGCGATGGTCTTTTACTACCAATCTATCCCCCTAGGATCATGCGCGTAGTACTTCGTTTCGATAACTAATAGATTTTTGCAATAAGTATGTGAGTTCTTTATGACTAATGTTGAGTCCATGGATTATACACACTCTCACCCTTCCACCATTGCTAGCCTCTCTTGTGCCGCGCAACTTTCGCCGATACCATACACCCACCATTACCTTCCTCAAAACAGCCACCATACTTACCTATTATGGCATTTCCATAGCCATTCCGAGATATATTACCATGCAACTTTCCACCGTTTCGTTTATTATGACACGACCCATCATTGTCATATTGCTTTGCATGATCATGTAGTTGACATCATATTTGTGGCAAAGCCACCATTCATAATTTTCCATACATGTCACTCTTGATTCATTGCACATCCTAGTACACCGCCGGAGGCATTCATTTAGAGTCGTATTTTGTTCTAAGTATCGAGCTGTAATTCTTGAGTTTTAAGTAAATAAAAGTGTGATGATCATCATTATTAGAGCATTGTCGCAGTGAGGAAAGGATGATTGAGACTATGATTCCCCCACAAGTCGAGATGAGACTCCGGACAAAAAATAAAAAAATAAAAGAAAAAGAGGCCATAAAAAAGAGAAAAGGCCCAAATAAAAAAAGAGAGAAAAAGAGAGAAGGGGCAATGCTACTATCCTTTTACCACACTCGTGCTTCAAAGTTGCACCATGATATTCATGATAGAGAGTCTCCTATGTTGTCACTTTCATATACTAGTGGGAATTTTTCATTATAGAACTTGGCTTGTATATTCCAATGATGGGCTTCCTCAAATGCCCTAGGTCTTCGTGAGCAAGCAAGTTGGATGCACACCCACTTAGTTTCTTTTGTTGAGCTTTCATACATTTATAGCTCTAGTGCATCCGTTGCATGGCAATCCCTACCCACTCACATTAATATCTATTGATGGGCATCTCCATAGCCCGTTGATACGCCTAGTTGATGTGAGACTATCTTCTCCATTTTGTCTTCTCCACAACCACCATTCTATTCCACCTATAGTGCTATATCCATGGCTCACGCTCATGTATTGCGTGAAGATTGAAAAAGTTTGAGAACATCAAAAGTATGAAACAATTGCTTGGCTTGTCAGCGGGGTTGTGCATGATTTAAATATTTTGTGTGATGAAGATAGAGCATAGCCAGACTATATGATTTTGTAGGGATAGCTTTGTTTGGCCATGTTATTTTGAGAAGACTTGATTGCTTTATTAGTATGCTTGAAGTATTATTATTTTTATGTCAATATTAAACTTTTGTCTTGAATCTTTCGGATCTGAATATTCATGCCACAATAAATAAAATTACATTGAAAATTATGTTAGGAAGCATTACACATCAAAAATTATGTTTTCATCATTTACCTACTCGAGGACGAGCAGGAATTAAGCTTGGGGATGCTTGATACGTCTCCAACGTATCTATAATTTTTGATTGTTCCATGCTATTATATTATCAACCTTGGATGTTTTATATGCATTTATATGCTATTTTATATGATTTTTGGGACTAACCTATTAACCTAGAGCCCAGTGCCAGTTTCTGTTTTTTTCCTTGTTTTTGAGTTTTACAGAAAAGGAATACCAAATGGAGTCCAATTGACGTGCCAATTTTTGATGATTTTTTATGGAACAAAAGAAGCCCCCGAAGTAAAAGAGTTGGGCCAGAAGAGTCCCGAGCCGTCCACGAGGGTGGGGGCGCGTCCTACCCCCCTGGGCGTGTCCCCTATCTCGTGGACAACTCGGAGACCCCCCTGACATGAGACCTATGCCAAAAATTCCTATAAATACAGAAACCCCCCAAAAGAAACCTAGATCGGGAGTTCAGCCGCCGCAAGCCTCCGTAGCCACCGAAACGAATCTAGACCCATTCTGACACCCTTCCGGAGGGGGGAATCCCTCTCCGGTGGCCATCTTCATCATCCCGACGCTCTCCATGACGAGGAGGGAGTAGTTCACCCTCCGGGCTGAGGGTATGTACCAGTAGCTACGTGTTTGATCTCTCTCTCTCTCTCTCTTGTGTTATTGATTTTTCACGATCTTGATGTATCGCGAGCTTTGCTATCATAGTTGGATCTTATGATGTTTCTCCCCCTCTACTCTCTTGTAATGGATTGAGTTTTCCCTTTGAAGTTATCTTATCAGATTGAGTCTTTAAGGATTTGAGAACACTTGATGTATGTCTTGCATGTGCTTATCTGTGGTGACAATGGGATATTCACGTGATCCACTTGATGTATGTTTTGGTGATCAACTTGCGAGTTTCGTGACCTCGTGAACTTATGCATGGGGGTTGGCACACGTTTTCGTCTTGACTCTCTGGTAGAAACTTTGGGGCACTCTTTGAAGTTCTTTATGTTGGTTGAATAGATGAATCTGAGATTGTGTGATGCATATCGTATAATCATACCCACAGATACTTGAGGTGACATTGGAGTATCTAGGTGACATTAGGGTTTTGGTTGATTTGTGTCTTAAGGTGTTATTCTAGTACGGACTCTAGGATAGATCGATCGGAAAGAATAATTTTGAGGTGGTTTCGTACCCTACAATAATCTCTTCGTTTGTTCTCTGCTATTAGTGACTTTGGAGTGACTCTTTGCTGCATGTTGAGGGATAGTTATATGATCCAATTATGTTATTATTGTTGAGAGAACTTGCACTAGTGAAAGTATGAACCCTAGGCCTTGTTTCCAAGCATTGCAATACCGTTTTCGCTCTCTTTTATCATTAGTTACCTTGCTGTTTTTATATTTTCATATTACAAAAAGCTATATCTACCATCCGTATTGTAATTGTATCACCATCTCTTCATCGAACTAGTGCACCTATACAATTTACCATTGTATTGGGTCTGTTGGGGACACACGAGACTCCTTGTTATTTGGTTGTAGGGTTGTTTGAGAGAGACCATCTTCATCCTACGCCTACCACTGATTGATAAATCTTAGGTCATCCACTTGAGGGAAATTTTCTACCATCATACAAACCTCTGCACTTGGAGGCCCAACAACGTCTACAAGATGAAGGTTGTGTAGTAGACATCAGATACGGCCCTGTTGAGCCCTGGAACGTCGACGCAGACATGCAGCCCGCCGTCCTTGCCAGGATGGGGGGCTATTCCAGTTGGTGGGTGGCGGTCGCCACGCATGGCCCTTGCCTCTTGAAGCTCCTGGGCCGCCTTGGCGATGAACTCTTGAGACCCGGGCGCTCCTTGCCTAGTGCCCACCCGAGGGAAATGTGCGGCGAAGAACGCCTCCACATGGTGCCCGAGCGCCTCCCTCGTGATGTTGGCTAGGTCTGAGGCCCTCCAGAAGAGAGCCCCCGAGCCTTGCCCGAGGAGGGCGCTAGGCGCGCCTTCCTATGCGAGGGAGGGAGGCGCCCCAGCTGTGGGCGCAGGTCCTGAGGTGGTGCCGCTGGAGACGCTACTCTCTTGAGGCCCCGGGCGGAGTAGCTGCTTCTTCTTATTGGGGATGGCCTCAGGAGGGTACGCGATGCCTTCGTTGTCGGGGTCTTCGATCGTAGCGGCTTGGAAGGCGCGCTCAAGGGAGCACACCGCATCTCTTTCTTTGCAGGGGACCGTGATGATGCCTCCACTCCCTAGCATCTTGAGGACGTTGTAGCCGTGGTGGGTTACCGCCATAAACTTAGCCAACGCCGGGTACCCAAGGATGGCGTTGTATGGCAGACGAATGTGGGCGGCGTCGAAGTTGATGAGCTCGGTGCGGTAGTTGTTACGCTGGCCGAAGGTGACAGGGAGGCGTGCCCTATCGGGGTGGTGGAGCCATCGGTCACTCCTGAGAAAGGCATGGTAGGCTATAGCTAATCGTATGGCACTTGGAGGCTATCGAATGTGTCGACAGAAAGGATATTGAGCCCCGCGCTGCCATCGATGAGGGTCTTGGTGACTTGGACGTTGCTGATGACGGGTGAACAAAGCATCGGAAGGACGCCGGTGGTCGCCGCGCACTTGCGCTGGTCCGTGGAGCTGGAGGTGATGGCGCACTAAGACCACCTGAGCGGGCGCGTGGCCTAGAGCCTGGGAAGGGCCGTGTTCACCTCACGATCACACTGCTTGAAGATGCACTGAGAATTTGGGGCCCGAGCACCGCCTAGGATGCAGGCAATAGCGCGCGGCTCCTGAAAGCCCCCAGCCCCCTCGTCCTGATGGTGGTCTTCATTCCTCCTCGGTGGTTGCGGCAGCGAAGGGAGGCCAGCATTGCCCTGAGGATGGTTCTCACGAGGCTGGTCCCTCCAGGCGCCCTCGCGAGGCTGGTCCTACTAGTGGTCCTCGCGAGGCTGGTCACGCCACTCCTGACGGGGGCTGCGGTCATCCTAACGTCCCCCACTTCATCCTCCTCCTTGGCCGTAACCCCAGTTGTTGCGCTCGGGGCACCGACCGAAGCGTCCATCTCGAGTGGCTTTGAGCTCTTGGCAGCCATTAGTGTTGTGGTTGTGTACGTTGTGGAAGGTGCAGAACGTACGGTTGCTCTTAGACGACTCGGGGTGGTCCCGGCCGCGCTTCGAGTCCGGCTCCGCCGCGAGCACGGCTACTCCCTTGCGCTTCACGTCCTTGCCCTTGGCTTTCTTCTCTTCGGGGTCGGCAGCTGGGAGCTCGAGGAGGGAGAGGCGCCCCTCCTCAGCTCTTGCGCACTTGGTCACCATGTTGAACATCTCCAGGGCCGATCATAGCTCTTCGTGGATGGCGAGCTCCTCCTTCATCTTGACGTCACGGACGCCATCGAAGAATGCGGAGATGATGGCCTCGTCCGTCACCTTGGGGATCTTGAGGCGGATGCTGTTGTTGTAGGGTTTCCCCTGATTGTTGCTTGATGCACCGCAAGTTGCCTGCGGCTGGCGGGCGGTCGCGAGTACCCTGGAAGTTGGCGACGAAACGCTCGTGCATCTCGCCCCAGGAGGAGATCGATCCCACGGGCAGGTTCAGGAGCCACGAGCGAGCGCAATCCTTGAGAGCCATGGGAAACCAGTTGGCCATGACTTTTTCGTCGCTGTTGGCTGCCTCGATGCTCAGCTCGTAGAGCTGCAGGAACTCCGCAGGGTCGGGGGTGCCGTCGTAGCGTGGAGGCAGATCTGGCTTGAACTTGCCTGGCCAAACGACGGTGCGCAGCTCGGGAGTAAAGCCTCGGCAGCCTGCTGTGGTCACCGGAGCCCGTCGCGGCGGTGGAATCTGGTCTTGGCACCCACGCACAGCCACGGCAGGCGGTGCGCGGTCTTGACGCGGTGGTGCGGGGAGTGCAGGAGCATTTTCTTGTGGTCGAGGGACATCCTGGCAGGTTCTTTCTTCATGCGCGGGCACACGACATGGCGGAGGAGGCGCTCCGTGAGCTACGTCCCTCGCGGCTGGAGGCGGGCGAGGTAGCAAGAGGGATGTGCAGGAGAGCCCCCAGCGGCGCTGACGAGCTTGGCGATGTGGTCCAGCCAGCCTTCGTAGAGGTCGTCGACCGGGCGGTAATGTAGGAGCTTGCGTGTCATGAGCAGCGTGGCTTGCGCATCCGTGGGCGCGCGACGAGCGTGGGACGACGAGCTGGCCGGAGTCAGCGATGGGGTGGTGGTACGGTCGTCCCGCCGCACAGAGGGGTGTAGCGATGATGCCTGCTGCTCGTTCGCTGTCGGGCCGGTGGCGGCGTTCACAGTAGGTGACAGAGAATGGCGGGAAGGTCCACCAACGGGCGCCATCTATGCGACGCGGGCGGCGAGGGCGGCGCGGCGCTCAACACGGGCTCGCCGAGCGTCTGACATGGATGCGATGGAGCCGTGGAACATGGATCGACAGAGGGAAAGCTTCAGCGCACCCCTACCTGGCGCACCAAATATCGGATTACGGGTTCCGGCAAACCCTTGAGGTTCGAACACTGGGGTGCGCACGAAGATCTCTCCCCCTAGCTCACACTCTCGCAACGATCTGAAAGCCTAGCTTGCCGAACCTGAGGAACAAGGGACACAAGAGTTTATACTGGTTCGGGCCACCGTTGCAGTGTAATATCCTACTCCAGTGTGGTGTGGTGGATTGCCTTGTAGGCTGAGGATGAACAACTAGAAGGGCAGAACGACCTCCTGAGGAGAGGTGCTCTTGAGCTCGATGAGCTTGTGTGGTTGGGGATGATCTGAATGATCCGTCCTCTGATGAGCCCCCTGGCTACGGTGGTGGCTAGCCCTATTTATAGAGGCCCGAGTCCTCTCCCCAAATATTAGGCGGGAAGGGATCCCACACGGCCAATTCGAAGGGGGACAACGAGTACAAGTTATCCTGACAAAAGGTAATTTTCGCCTGCCAAAGGCTCTGGTGGTGACGCTGTCGTGGTCTCCGTGATGACCTCCGTCTTGCCGTCCTGCTGGTCTTGGTCTCATTGCACCGATATGGAAACCTTTGCCTGATGCCTCGGGACTCCTCACCTACACCTGCCTCTTTAGCACCATAGAGGAAATTGGCACTCTGCGCCCGCTGGCGCCCGACTGGCCTTGGTCGTCATGGCTCACGTCATGGAAACCTCACGAGGTGTCCATTGCCTTGATCTCTCCGCTCCTTGCGATCCAGCCTAGTGAGGTTGCCCCTGAGGAGGTCTTGTGTTGTCCGCCTCGCGAGGCTTGGCCCCTCGCGAGGGTCTTGAGCGTTGATTGATGAAGATGGGCCGTACCAGGCCGCTGGTGGAGCCACGCCCTGGGCCGCTGCTACCTCTTGAGCACTGCGTTGGTTTTCCCTTGAAGAGGAAAGGGTGATGCAGTAAAGTAGCGTAAGTATTTCCCACAGTTTTTGAGAACCAAGGTATCAATCCAGTAGGAGATCACGCTCGAGTCCCACGCACCTACACAAACGAATAAGAACCTCGCAACCAATGTGATAAAGGGGTTGTCAATCCCTTCACGGTCACTTACGAGAGTGAGATATGATAGATATGATAAGATAATATTTTTGGTATTTTTATGATAAAGAGAAATAAAGATGCAAAGTAAAATAAACGGCAAAGGAAATAACTAAGTGTTGGAAGATTAATATGATGAAAGATAGACCCGGGGGCCATAGGTTTCACTAGTGGCTTCTCTCAAGAGCATAAGTATTACGGTGGGTAAACGAATTACTATCGAGCAATTGATAGAATTAAGCAAAGTTATGAGAATATCTAGGTATGATCATGTATATAGGCATCACGTCCGCGACAAGTAGACCGAAACGATTCTGCATCTACTACTATTACTCCACACATCGACCGTTATCCAGCATGCATCTATAGTATTAAGTTCATAAGAATAGAGTAATGCTTTAAGTAAGATGACATGAGGTAGAGGGATAAACTCATGCAATATGATATAAACCCCATCTTTTTATCCTCGATGGTAACAATACAATACGTGCCTTGCTGCCCCTGCTGTCAATGGGAAAGGACACCGCAAGATTGAACCCAAAGCTAAGTACTTCTCCCATTGCAAGAAAGATCAATCTAGTAGGCCAAACCAAACTGATAATTCGAAGAGACTTGCAAAGATAAACCAATCATACATAAAAGAATTCATAGGAGATTCAAATATTGTTCATAGATAAACTTGAACATAAATTCACAATTCATCAGATCTCGACAAACACACCGCAAAAGAAGATTACATCGAATAGATCTCCAAGAGAATCAAGGAGAACTTTGTATTGAGATCCAAAGAGAGAGAAGAAGCCATCTAGCTAATAATTATGGACCCATAGGTCTGAAGTAAACTACTCACACATCACCAGAGAGGCCATGGAGTTGATGTAGAGGCCCTCCGTGATCAATGCTCCCTCCGGCGGAGCTCCGAAAAGGCCCCAAGATGGGATCTCTCGGGTACAGAAGGTTGCGGCGGTGGAATTAGGTTTTCGTGGTGCTCCTGGATGTTTGGGGGTACGTGGATATATATAGGAGGAAGAAGTACGTCGGTGGAGCATCGAGGGGCCCACAAGGGCGGATGGCGCGTCTAGGGGGTAGGCGCACCCCCTGCCTCGTGCCCTGCTCGATCGTTTCTTGACGCCCACTCCAAGTCTCCTGGATCAAGTTTGTTGAGAAAATCACGTTCCCGAAGGTTTCATTCCGTTTGGACTCCGTTTGATATTCCTTTTCCGCGAAACCCTAAAATAGGCAAAAAACAACAATTTGGGCTGGGCCTACGGTTAGTAGGTTAGTCCCAAAAATGATAGAAAAGTGTAAAATAAAGCCCATTAACATCCAAAACAGATAATATAATAGCATGGAGCAATAAAAAATTATAGATACGTTGGAGACGTATCAGCCGCAGGCAGGCAAGTCTGGGTACCCCCATTTCCAGGACGCTGACAATGATAATATTGGATCTTGGAACTGGAATAGTTTGAAATTAGAATTTCACCAAAAAAATTATCCTATGAATCTAGTTCATCGTGATCGCAATTATATATATAATGTTTGGCCTCATGAAGGAGAAAGTATCGCTCTAACTTGGGCGAAGCTCAAGTCAATGTTATATTCATGCCCCAATCATGAGCTCTCAAGAGAAATTATTATTCAGAACTTTTATGCTCAACCTTCTCGTAATGACCAATCCATGCTCGATACTTCTTGTACTGGTTCTTTTATGAAGAAGACTATTGAATTCAAGTGGAATCTTTTGGAAAGAATTAAACGCAACTCTGAAGATTGGGACCTCGAAGAAGGTAAAGAGTCAGGTATTAAGCTTGATTTTGATTGTGTTAAATCTTTTATGAATACTGAGGCTTTTCAAAAGTTTAGCACTAAATATGCACTTGACTCTGAGATAGTACCCTCTTTCTATGAATCATTTGCTACTCATGTTGGTCTTCCTAAGGAGAAGTGGTTTAAATATCATCCCCTATTAAAGAAGAAATCAAAGAACCGGTAATAGCTAAAGATGAAACTATCATTTATAATGTTGATCCAGTTGTGCCTACTGCTTATATTGAAAAACCACCTTTCCCTATTAGGATAAAGGAACATTCTAAGGTATCAACTATGGTTCGCAAAAGCAATATTGAAGCACCTAAACCCTCTGAACAAATCAAAGTGGAACCTAGTGTTGCTATGGTTAAAGATCTCTTGGTCGATAATATTGATGGGCATGTTATTTATTTCATTGGTCAAATATTGAAGCTACGTCGGTATTTCCCCAAAGAGGAAGGGATGATGCAGCACAACGGCGGTAGGTATTTCCCTCAGATATGAAACCAAGGTTATCGAACCAGTAGGAGAACCAAGCAACACAATATAAACAACACGTGCACACAAATAACAACTACTCGCAACCCGACATGTAAAAGAGGTTGTCAATCCCTTTCGGGTAGAGGTGCCTCAAGATAGGCAAACAGACGTGAATAAAATTGTAGTAGATTGATAGATCGAATGCCAAATAAAATAAATAAGAATATAATGCAGCAAGGTATTTTTGTATTTTTGGTTTAGTAGATCTGAAAATAAAAGCAAAGGAAAAGTAGATCGCAAAGGCAAATAATATGAGAAAAAGACCCGGGGGCCATAGGTTTCACTAGTGGCTTCTCTCGAGAAAAATAGCAAACGGTGGGTAAACAAATTACTGTTGGGCAATTGATGGAACTTCAAATAATCATGATGATATCCAGGCAATGATCATTATATAGGCATCACGTCCAAGATTAGTAGACCGGTTCCTGCCTGCATCTACTACTATTGCTCCACACATCGACCGCTACCCAACATGCATCTAGTGTATTAAGTTCATGGAGAAACGGAGTAATGCAATAAGAACGATGACATGATGTAGACAAGATCTATCTATGTAGATATAGACCCCACCGTTTTATCCTTAGTAGCAATGATACATACGTGTCGGTTCCCCTTCTGTCACTGGGATCAAGCACCGTAAGATCGAACCCACTATAAAGAACCTCTTCCCATTGCAAGATAAATAGATCAAGTTGGCCAAACAAAACCCAAATATTGGAGAAGAAATACGAGGCCATAAGCAATCATGCATATAAGAGATCAAAGAAACTCAAATTACTTTCACGGATATAAAAAGATAGATCTGACCATAGACTCAAAGTTCATCCGATCCCAACAAATACACCACAAAAAGAGTTACATCATATGGATCTCCAAGAGACCATTGTATTGAGAAGCAAACGAGAGAGAGGAAGCCATCTAGCTACTAACTGTGGACCCGAAGGTCTACAAAGAACTACTCACACATCATCGGAGAGGCATCAATGGAAGTGGTGAACCCCTCCGTGATGGTGTCTAGATTGGATCTAGTGGTTCTGGACTCTACGGTGGTTGGAATTGATTTTCGTTGACTCCCCTAGGGTTTCTGGAATATTAGGGTATTTATAGAGCAAAGATGTGGTCCGGGGGGCACTCGAGGTGGGCACAACCCACCAGGGCACGCCTGGGCCTCCTGGCACGCCCTGGTGGGTTGTGCTCCCCTCGGAGCACCCCCAGGCGCTGCTTTGGCCCATTGGGTGTCTTCTGGTCCAAAAAAATCCCCGTAAAGTTCCGTTGCATTTGGAATCCGTTTGGTATTGATTTCCTGCAATGTAAAAAATATGAAAAAACAACAACTGGCACTTGGCACTATGTCAATAGGTTAGTACCAAAAAATGATATAAAATGACTATAAAATGATTATAAAACATCCAAGATCGATATATAACAACATGGAATAATAAAAATGATAGATACGTTGGAGACGTATCAAAGTGCTGACCCACAAGAATAGGGGATCTATCGTAGTCCTTTCGATAAGTAAAAGTGTCGAACCCAACGAGTAGCAGAAGGAAATGTAAATCGGTTTTCAGCAAGGTATTTTCTACAGGCACTGAAATATCGGTAATAGATAGTTTTGTGATAAGATAATTCATAATGAGTAGCAAGTAACAAGTGTAACAAAGGTGCGCCAAGGTGGCCGATCCTTTTTATAGCAAAGAACAAGCCTGGACGAACTCTTATATAAAGCAAAGTGCTACCAAGGGCACATGGGCATTATCGTCAAGTTAGTTTTCATCATGCTCATATGATTCACGCTCGCTACTTTGATAATTTGATATGTGGGAGAACCGTGCTTGGGTGTGATACGTCTCCAACGTATCTATAATTTTTTATTGTTCCATGCTATTATATTATCTGTTTTATATGTTTAATGGGCTTTATTTTACACTTCTATATCATTTTTGGGACTAACCTACTAACTGGAGGCCCAGCCCAAATTGCTGTTTTTTCCTATTTTAGGGTTTCGAAGAAAAGGAATATCAAACGGAATCCAAATGGAATGAAACCTTCGGGAGAGTTACTTTTGGAACAAGCGTGATCCAGGAGACTTGGAGTGGACGTCAAGAAAGAAGCGAGGAGGCCACAAGGCAGGAGGGCGCGCCCCAGGTGGGTGGGCACGCCCCCACCCTCGTGGGCCCCTCGCAGCTCCGCCGACCTACTTCTTCCTCCTATATATACCCATATACCCCGAAAACATCCAGGAGCATCACGAAACCCTATTTCCACCGTCGCAACCTTCTGTACCCGTGAGATCCCATCTTGGGGCCTTTTTCGGTGCTTCGTCGGAGGGGGAATCGATCACGGAGGGCTTCTACATCAACACCATAGCCTCTCCGATGATGTGTGAGTAGTTTACCACAGACCTTCGGGTCCATAGTTATTAGCTAGATGGCTTCTTCTCTTTCTTTGGATCTCAATACAAAGTTCTCCTCGATTCTCTTGGAGATCTATTCGATGTAATTCTTTTTGCGGTGTGTTTGTCGAGATCCGATGAATTGTGGGTTTATGATCAAGATTATCTATGAACAATATTTGATTCTTCTCTGAATTCTTTTATGCATGATTTAATATCTTTGCAAGTCTCTTCGAATTATCAGTTTGGTTTGGCCTACTAGATTGATATTTCTTGCAAAGGGAGAAGTGCTTAGCTTTGGGTTCAATCTTGCTGTGTCCTTTCCCAGTGACAGCAGGGGCAGCAAGGCACGTATTGTATTGTTGCCATCGAGGATAAAAAGTTGGGGTTTATATCATAGTGCTTGAGTTTATCCCTCTACATCATGTCATCTTGCCTAATGCGTTACTCTGTTCTTATGAACTTAATACTCTAGATGCATGCTGGATAGCGGTCGTTGTGTAGAGTAATAGTAGTAGATGCAGAATCATTTTGGTCTACTTGTCGCAGACGTGATGCCTATATACATGATCATGCCTAGATATTCTCATAACTATGTGCTTTTATATCAATTGCTCAACAGTAATTTATTCACCCACTGTAGAATTTGCTATCTTGAGAGAAGCCACTAGTGAAACCTATGGCCCCCGGGTCTATCTTCCATCATATTATTTTCCTAGCAACTTTCTATTTCTATCTTTGTTTATTTTGCTATCTTTATTTTCAAATATATACCATAAAAATACCAAAAATATTTATCTTATTATCTCTATCAGATCTCCCTCTCGCAAGTGACCGTGAAGGGATTGACAACCCCTTTATCGCGTTGGTTGCGAGGTTCTTGTTTGTTTGTTCAGGTACTAGGCGACTTGCGTGTTACCTCCTACTGGATTGATACCTTGGTTCTCAAAAACTGAGGGAAATACTTACGCTACTTTGCTGCATCACCCTTCCTCTTCAAGGGAAAACCAACGCATGCTCAAGAGGTAGCAAGAAGGATTTTTGGTGCAGTTGCTGGGGAGGTTGCACCAAGTCAAGTCAAGACATACCAAGTACCCATCACAAACTCTTATCCCTCGCATTACATTATTTTCCATTTGCCTCTCGTTTTCCTCTCCCCCACTTCACCCTTGCTGTTTTATTCGCCCTCTTTTCCATTCGTCTCTTTTTGCTTGCTTCTTGTGTATCCATGTGTTAGATCGTTGGTTTTGCTGTTATGGCTAGTCCTTTTTCTGCTCCTTTGTCTCCCAAGTTTGAAGTTCTTCACTTCAAACAAATACAAGGAGAAAACTTAAAAGATGCTTGGTATAGGATGATGGAATCTTATCGTAATTGCACCTTAGAGGTGAGTTTTAGAATTTTACTTCGCAATTTTTATGTTGGACTAAATATGTCCCATAGACAATTCTTGGATTGCGTTGCCAAAGGAAATTTTATCGAACTTGATCCCAATATTGCTCATGAAATCATTGAGGGAATAGTGGGAACACTACCTCAACAAAAGGGGCTACATCATAACCAGGAAGAGACACAACTTTTTGAGAAGATTTGCAAAGTAACGTTTTTTTACAAAAGACTCTCGAACCTCTTAAGAGTGTTAGCGGAAACCTTCACCACATGAATATGTTGATTACCCTTTGCAATAAGCGGTTGGATTATTTAAATCTAAAAATTTCTGAATATGAAGGGAAACGTAAAGAACCTCCCGGATTCGGGCATGACTCTGCTACCTCTTCAGCACTGTGTTGGTTTTCCCTTGAAGAGGAAAGGGTGATGTAGTAAAGCAGCGTAAGTATTTCCTTCAGTTTTTGAGAACCAAGGTATCAATCCAGTAGGAGATCACGCTCAAGTCCCACGCACCTACACAAACAAATAAGAACCTCGCAACCAACGCGATAAAGGGGTTGTTAAGCCCTTCTCGGTCACTTACGAGAGTGAGATCTGATAGATATGATAAGATAATATTTTTGGTATTTTTATGATAAAGAGAAATAAAGATGCAAAGTAAAATAAATGGCAAAGGAAATAACTAAGTATTGGAAGATTAATATGATGGAAGATAGACCCGGGGGCCATAGGTTTCACTAGTGGCTTCTCTCAAGAGCATTAGTATTACAGTGGGTAAACGAATTACTATTGAGGAATTGATAGAATTGAGCATAGTTATGAGAATATCTAGGTATGATCATGTATATAGGCATCACGTCTGAGACAAGTAGACCGAAACGATTCTGCATCTACTACTATTACTCCACACATCGACCGCTATCCAGCATGCATCTAGAGTATTAAGTTCAAGAGAACATAGTAATGCTTTAAGGAAGATGACATGATGTAGAGGGATAAACTCATGCAATATGATATAAACCCCATCTTTTTATCCTCGATGGCAAAAATACAATACGTATCGGTTCCCTTTCTATCACTGGGATCGAACACCGCAAGATTGAACCCAAAGCTAAGCACTTCTCCCATTGCAAGAAAGATCAATCTAGTAGGCCAAACCAAACTGATAATTTGAAGAGACTTGCAAAGATAAACCAATCATACATAAAAGAATTCAGAGGAGAATCAAATATTGTTCATAGATAATCTGGATCATAAACCCACCATTCATCGGATCTCGACAAACACACCACAAAAGAAGATTACATCGAATAGATCTCCAAGAAAATCGAGGAGAACTTTGTATTGAGATCCAAAGAGACAGAAGAAGCCATCTAGCTAATAACTATGGACCCGTAGGTCTGAAGTAAACTACTCACACATCACCGGAGAGGCCATGGAGTTGATGTAGAGGCCCTCTGTGATCAATGCCCCCTCCGGTGGAGCTCCGGAAAAGGCCCCGAGATGGGATCTCTCGAGTACAGAAGGTTGTGGCAGTGGAATTAGGTTTTCGTGGTGCTCCTGGATGTTTGGGGGAGGGGGGGTACGTGGATATATATAGGAGGAAGAAGTACGTCGGTGGAGCAACGGAGGGCCCATGAGGGTGGAGGGCGCGCCCAGGGGGGTAGGCGCACCCCCTGCCTTGTGCCTTCCTCCCTTGTTTCTTGACGCCACTCCAAGTCTCCTAGATCACCTTTGTTGAGAAAATCACGTTCCCGAAGGTTTCATTCCGTTTGGACTCCGTTTGATATTCCTTTTCTTCGAAACCCTAAAATAGGAAAAAACAGCAATTTGGGCTGGGCCTCCAGTTAGTAGGTTAGTCCCAAAAATGATATAGAAGTGTAAAATAAAGCCCATTAACATCCAAAATAGATAATATAATAGCATGGAGCGATAAAAAATTATAGATACGTTGGAGATGTATCAAGCATCCCCAAGCATAATTCCTGCTCGCCCTCGAGTAGGTAAATGATAAAAGAAGAATTTTTGATGTGGAATGCGTTCTAACATATTTCTCAATGTATTTTTTCGTTATTGTGGCATGAATTTTCAGATCCATAAGATTCAAGATAAAAGTTTAATATTGACATAAAAACAATAATACTTCAAGCATACTAACTAAGAAATTATGTCTTCTCAAAATAACATGGCCAAAGAAAGTTATCCCTACAAAATCATATAGTCTGGCTATGCGCTATCTTCACCACACAAAATATTTAAATCATGCACAACCCCGATGACAAGCCAAGCAATTGTTTCATACTTTTGATGTTCTCAAACTTTTTCAATCTTCACGCAATATATGAGCGTGAGCCATGGATATAGCACTATGGTGGAGTAGAATGGTGGTTGTGGAGAAGACAAAAAGGAGAAGATAGTCTCACATCGACTAGATGTATCAACGGTCTATGGAGATGCCCATTAATAGATATCAATGTGAGTGAGTAGGGATTTCCATGCAACAGATGCACTAGAGCTATAAGTATATGAAAGCTCAACAAAAAAAACTAAGTGGGTGTGCATCCAACTTGCTTGCTCATGAAGACCTAGGGCATTTTGAGGAAGCTCGTCATTGAAATATACAAGCCAAGTTCTATAATGAAAAATTACCACTAGTATATGAAAGTGATATCATAGGAGACTCTCTATATGAAGAACATGGTGCTACTTTGAAGCACAAGTGTGTAAAAGGATAGTAACATTGTCCCTTCTCTCTTTTTCTCTCATTTTTTTATTTGGGACTTCTTTTTTTGGCCTCTTTTCTCTTTTTTTGTCCGGAGTCTCATCCCGACTTGTGGGGGAATCATAGTCTCCATCATCCTTTCCTCACTGGGACAATGCTCTAATAATGATGATCATCACACTTTATTTACTTACAACTCAAGAATTACAACTCGATACTTAGAACAATATATGACTCTATGTGAATGCCTCCGGCGGTGTACCGGGATGTGCAATGATGCATGCGTGACATGTATGAAGAATTATGAATGGTGGCTTAGCCACAAATACGATGTCAACTACATGATCATGCAAGCAATATGACAATGATGAAGCGTGTCATAATAACGGAACGATGGAAAGTTGCATGTTAATATATCTCGGAATGGCTATGGAAATGCCATAATAGGTAGGTATGGTGGCTGTTTTGAGGAAGGTATATGGTGGGTTTATGGTACCGACGAAAGTTGCGCGATACTAGAGAGGCTAGCAATGGTGCAAGGGTGAGAGTGCGTATAATCCATGAACTCAACATTAGTCATAAAGAACTCACATACTTATTGCAAAAATCTATTAGTTATCGAAACAAACTATTACGCGCATGATCCTAGGGGATAGATTGGTAGGAAAAGACCGTCACTCGTCCCTGGCCGCCACTCATAAGGAAGACAATCAATAAATAAATCATGCTCTGACTTCATCACATAATGGTTCACCGTATGTGCATGCTATGGGAATCACAAACTTCAACACAAGTATTTCTCAAATTCACAACTACTCAACTAGCATGACTCTAACATCACCATCTCCATATCTCAAAACAATTATCAAGTATCAAACTTCTCATAGTATTCAATGCACTTATATGAAAGTTTTTATTATTGCCATGTTGTTCTAAAGGACTCTCAAAATAATATAAGTGAATCATGAGAGAACAATAGTTTATATAAAAAAATCCACCACCGTGCTCTAAAAGATATAAGTGAAGCACTAGAGCAAAAACTATGTAGCTCAAAAGATATAAGTGAAGCACATAGAGTATTCTAATAAATTTCAAATCATGTGAGTCTCTCTCAAAAAGTGTGTACAGCAAGGATGATTGTGGTAAACTAAAAAGCAAAGACTCAAATCATACAAGACGCTCCAAGCAAAACACATATCATGTGGTGAATAAAAATATAGCTCCAAGTAAAGTTACCGATAGACGAAGACGAAAGAGGGGATGCCTTCCGGGGCATCCCCAAGCTTAGGCTTTTTGGTGTCCTTGAATTTTATCTTGGGGTTCCATGGGCATACCCAAGCTTAGGCTCTTGCCACTCTTTGTTCCATAATCCATCAAATCTTTACCCAAAACTTGAAAACTTCACAACACAAAACTCAAAATAGAAAATCTCATGAGCTCCGTTAGCGAAATAAAACAAAACACCACTTCAAGGTACTGCAATGAACTCATTGTTTATTTATATTGGTGTTAAACCTACTGTATTACAAATTCTCTATGGTTTATAAACTCTTTTACTAGCCATAGATTCATCAAAATAAGCAAACAACACAAGAAAAACAGAATCTGTCAAAAACAGAACAGTATGTAGTAATCTTGAGCTAACGCAAGTTCTGGAACCCCAAAAATTCTAAAATAAATTGCTGGACGTGCGGAATTTATCTATTAATCATCTGCAAAAAGAATTAACTAAATAGCACCTTCGATATAAAAGTGGCAGCAATTCTCGTGAGCGCTAAAGTTTCTGTTTTTTACAGCAAGATCAAAAAGACTTTCCCCAAGTCTTCCCAACGGTTCTATTTGGCACAAACACTAATTAAACACAAAAAACACAACCAAAATAGAGGATAGATAAATTATTTATTACTAAAAAGGAGCAAAAAGCAAGGAATAAAAATATAATTGGGTTGCCTCCCAACAAGCGCTATCGTTTAACGCCCCTAGCTAGGCATAAAAACGAAGATAGATCTAGGTGTTGCCATAATAATAGGATAAATCACGAAAACTCATTTCATATTCTCTACATTCAGCAGAAAGTTTTCTTTGAGGCAAGCAAAAGTAATCAAAAGGGCTAAATTTAATGGGATAAAAGTCCCCAAGATCAATTTTGGGAGGTATAAGTTCCTCCTTTGGCCCTTCATATTGCACAACCAATTCATCATTATAAGCATTCTTTTGACAAAACTTCGTGAGCCTATACTCGAGAGAATATCCTAGCTCATTATTTCGAATAGCAAAATCATCATTAAGTTCGGAAATTCTATCAACTAGAACATTGGTAGGGACCTTTTTTCTAAGGTTCTCATTAAAAGCAACATAGTCTAAAGATTGAAAACGCATTATTTCCTCTTGATCAAAGAGGATTGCCTCTATGGGAGGACGGCCAGCGTCCACCCTATAGTGCGCAAAGATTTCTTTGGCCTCTTTTATTATAAATCTGAACTCATGAGCCAAAAAGATAGTAGCGGCACGCTTAATAGAAGAATGCTCAATATTAGAAAATTCTAGGAAAATCCTTTGTATGCAAGGATGCATGTGCATAAATTGCCTTTCAAGTTCAACTACAAGCATGGCGATAGCGTCCGCAAGACTACTAGTTCTATGAAGGATAGAACTACCCATACAAGGCAAAGCACCGGCACAAGTAAAGAAATCCTGGATAGCTCCCTTCCCAATGATATTACCGCTACCAATCCGAAACTTTTTAGTATGTAAAATAGTAGGGTTTTCAGGAGGGTCATCAAAAGCATCAACATTTTCCATATTATTATCCTTATCAACGATAACCTCCCCAGTTTTAGATTGATCTTTCTTGCAATGGGAGAAGTGCTTAGCTTTGGGTTCAATCTTGCGGTGTCCTTTCCCAGTGACAGTAGGGGAGGCAAGACACTTATTGTATTGTTGCCATCGAGGATAAAAAGACAGGGTTTATATCATATTGCTTGAGTTTATCTCTCTACATCATATCATCTTGCCTAATGTGTTACTCTGTTCTTATGAACTTAATACTCTAGATGCATGCTGGATAGCAGTCGATGTGTGGAGTAATAGTAGTAGATGCAGAATCGTTTCGGTCTACTTGTCGCGGACGTGATGCCTATATACATGATCATGCCTAGATATTCTCATAACTATGCGCTTTTCTATCAATTGCTCGGCAGTAATTTGTTCACCCACCGTAGAATTTGCTATCTTGAGAGAAGCCACTGGTGAAACCTATGGCCCCCGGGTCTATCTTCCATCATATTATTTTCCTATCAACTTGCTATTTCTATCGTTGTTTATTTTTCTATCTTTATTTTCCAATCTATACCATAAAAATACCAAAAATATTTATCTTATTATCTCTATCAGATCTCACTCTCGTAAGTGATCGTGAAGGGATTGAAAACCCCTTTATCACGTTGGTTGCAAGGTTCTTGTTTGTTTGTGCAAGTACTAGGCGACTTGTTTGTTACCTCCTACTGGATTGATACCTTGGTTCTCAAAAACCGAGGGAAATACTTACGCTACTTTGCTGCATCACCCTTTCCTCTTCAAGGGAAAACCAACACATGCTCAAGAGGTAGCAGGGTGCTGTCCTTACTTGGAAAACCTCCCACTTATGATTAACCCCTCTCGCAAGCATCCGAAACCACGAAAGAAGAACTAAGATAAATCTAACCATACCTTGAAACATGTGGATCCAAATCAGCCCCTTACGAAGCAACGCATAAACTAGGGTTTATGCTTCTGTCACTCTAGCAACCCATCATCTACTTTTTACTTCCCAATGCCTTCCCCTAGGCCCAAATCATGGTGAAGTGTCACGTAGTCGATGTTCACGTAACACCACTAGAGGAAAGACAACATACATCTCATCAAAATATCTAACAAATACCAAATTCACATGATTACTTATAACACGACTTCTCCCATGTCCTCGGGAACAAATGTAACTACTCACAAAGCATGTTCATGTTCAATATCAGAGGGGTATTGAATATCAGTAAGGATTTGAACATATGATCTTCCACCAAGTAAACCAACTAGCTAGCATCAACTACAAGGAGTTCAACACTACTAGCAACCTACAGGTACCAATCTGAGGTTCCGAGGCAAAGATTGAATATAAGAGATGAACTAGGGTTTGAGAGGAGATGGTGCTGGTAAAGATGTTCATGAAGATTGACCCTCCATCGATGAGAGGATCATTGGCAATGACGATGGCTTCGATTCCCCCCTCCTGGAGTGAAGTTCCACCGACAGAATTGCTGTGCCGGAGCTCTAGATTGCTCCTGCCCAAGTTCCGTCTCAAGACGGTGGCGCTTCGTCCTGAAAGCTCCCTTCTGATTTTTTCCCAGGTCAAAACCCTCCATATAGCAGACGATGGCCAGGGGGCCCACAAGCCCTGGGGGTAGGGCGCGCCCCCAGGCTTGTGGCCACCTGTTAGGCCCCCTTCCATATTTTCTTCACCCAATATTTTTTGTATATTCCAAAACAATTCTCTGTAAATTTTCAGGACATTTTGAGTTGTGTTGAATAGGTTTATGATGTTTGCTTGAACTACGTCGGTATTTCCCCAAAGAGGAAGGGATGATGCAGCACAACAACAGTAGGTATTTCCCTCAGTGATGAGACCAAGGTTATCGAACCAGTAGGAGAACCATGCAATACCACATAAATAGCTCCTGCACACAGAGAACAAATACTTACAACCCGACATAAGAGAGGGGTTGTCAATCCCTCATGGGTAAAAAGATAGATAAAATTGTAGTAGATTGGATAAATAGATCTCGCGGGAACACAAGATAAAATAAATAAATAAAAATTGCAGCAAGATATTTTTTATTTTTGTTTTAATAAATCTGAAAATAAAATAAAATAAAAATAGATTGCGAAGGCAAATATAATAATGAAGAGACCCGGGGCCGTAGATTTCACTAGTGGCTTCTCTCAAGAAAAATAGCAAACGGTGGGTAAACGAATTACTGTTGGGAAATTGATAGGACTTCAAATAATCATGATGATACCCAGGCAACGATCGTTATATAGGCATCACGTCCAAGATTAGTAGACCGACTACTGCCTGCATCTACTACTATTACTCCACACATCAACCGCTATCCAGCATGCATCTAGTGTATTAAGTTCATGGAGAAACAAAGTAATGCAATAAGAACGATGAAATGATGTAGACAAGATCTATTTATGTAGAAATAGACCCCATCTTGTTATCCTTAGTAGCAATGATACATACGTGTCGGTTCCCCTTCTGTCACTGGGATCAAGCACCGTAAGATCGAACCCATCACAAAGCACCTCTTCCCATTGCAAGATAAATAGATCAAGTTGGCCAAATAAAACCCAAATATCGAAGAAGAAATATGAGGCTATAAGCAATCATGCATATACGAGATGAAAGAAGACCCAAATAACTTTCATGGATAAAAATATAGACCTGATCATAAACTCAAAGTTCATCGGATCCCAAAAAACACACCGCAAAAACGCGTTACATCAAATGGATCTCCAAGACACCATTGTATTGAGAATCAAAAGAGAGAGAGAGGAAGCCATCTAGCTACTAACTACGGACCCGTAGGTCTACAATGAACTACTCTTGCATCATCGGAGAGGCACCAATGGAGATGATGAACCCCTCCGTGATGGTGTCTAGATTGGATCTGGTGGTTCTGGAACTTGTGCGGATGGAATTGATTTTCGTCGACTCCCCTAGGGTTTTTGGAATATTGGGGTATTTATAGAGCAAAGAGACAGTGTGGGAGGGCACCGAGGTGGGCACAACCCACCTGGGCGCGCTTAGGCCCCCTCGGGGCACCCCCCAGGTGCTTCTCCGACCCATTGGTGTTTTCTGGTCCATAAAAAATCCACTAAAAGTTTCATTGCATTTGGACTTTGTTTGATATTGATTTCCTGTGATGTAAAAAACAAGCAGAAAACAACAACTGGCACTGGGCACTATGTTAATAGGTTAGTACCAAAAATGATATAAAATGACTATAAAATGATTGTAGAACATCCAAGAATGATAATACAACAGCATGGGACAATCAGAAAATATAGATACATTGGAGACGTATCAACATCCCCAAGCTTAATTTTCGCTCGTCCTCGAGTAGGTAAATGATAAAAACAGAATTTTTGATGTGGAATGATGCCTAACATGTTCATCACACATTCTTTTCTTTGTAGCATGGACATTTGGACTTTTATATAGTTCAAAGCAATAGTCTAGTTTTGACATGAGACTTTCAATACTTAAGCATATCAACAAGCAACCATGTCTTTCAAAACATCAACACTAAAGCAAGTTATCCCTAGCCCATTATGCTCAATCATTGATCTATTCATGAAACACACTCGCATATTAGCTACACCCAATGGTGCACCACAAGTAGGATGTAATTTCTTTGCATAACTATTGACTTTCGTGCTTACATAGGGAATCAAAAAACCTTAACACCAATATTCTTACTAAAGCATAATTACTCATCAACATAACTCACATATCACATCATCATATCTCAAAACTATTACAAAGAATCAAGTTTATTTGTCCAGTGACCTTCATGAAAGTTTTTATTACTCCTTGGATATCTATAACTTTGGGACTAGTTTCATATGTTGCTTTCGATAAGCTCAAACAAATATAAGTGAAGATCATGAGCATAATATTTCTTTCTCTTAAATTAATTTAAGTGAAGCAAGAGAGAATTTCTTCAAAAAATTTACTAACTCTCAAATAAATATAAGTGAAGCATGAGAACATTTCTTCAAAAATACTAAAGCACACCATGCTCAAAAAGATATAAGTGAAGCACCAGAGCAATTCCATAGCTCATAAACATTTAAGTGAAGCATAGAGAGCTTTCTAACAAATCATAGCATAATTTTGGCTCTCTCAAATAGGTGTGTCCAGCAAGGATTCATGACTTCAAATAAAAATAAAAACAAGAAAAGACTCATATCATACAATACGCTCCAAGCAAAACTCATAATATGTGATGAATAAAAATATAGTTCCGAGTAAAATACCGATGGTCGTTAGAAGAAAGAGGGGATGCCACTCGGTCATCCCCAAGCTTAGTTGCTTGCTTCTCTTTGGATAATAGCTTGGGATTCCATGGGCATCCCCAAGCTTAGGCTCTTCTTACTCCTTATTCCTTCATCCATCGTAATATCACCCAAAACTTGAAAACTTCAATCACACAAAACTCAACAAAACCTTCATGAGATCTGTTAGTATAAGAAAGCAAATAACTACTATAAGTATTGTTGCAAACCCATTCATATTTTATTTTTGCAGTATATCTACTGTATTCCAACTTTTATATGGCAAAAACTCTTCAAAGAAAGCCATAGAATCATCAAAACAAGCACACAACACAAAGAAAACATAATCTGTCAAAAATAGAACAATCTGTAGCAATCTGGATATTTCGAATACTTCTGTAACTCCAAAAATTCTGAAAAATTAGGACCTCGTGAGTAATTTGTATATTAATATTCTAAAAAAATAATTGGTATTTTATCATGCTTCGGTTAAAATGAGAATTATTTCCGTGAGCGCAAAAGTTTTTGTTTTTCAGCAAGATCAAATCAACTATCACCCAACATGATCCTAAATGCTTTGCTTGGCACAAACACTAATTAAAACAAAAAAGACACAATCATAATAGTAGAATAATTGTGCAATCACTCAAGAACAGAAAGCAAAATATAAAAATAAATTTTATTCATTGGGTTGCCTCCCAACAAGCGCTACTGTTTTACGCCCCTAGCTAGGCATAAAGCAAGGATCTAAGTGTTGTCATCCTGGTTTCTAGATCCATATGATGCCCTCATGATTGATTCATATGGTGGCCTAATTCTTGTTCTAGGGAAGTGTTCCATACCCTTCCTTAGTGGAAATTGAAATTTAACATTGCTTTCTTTCATATCAATCATGACACCAATAGTACGTAAACACGGTCTACCAAGAATAATTGGACAAGACGGATTACAATCAATATCAAGAACAATAAAATATGTGGGCACATAATTCCTATTTGCAAGAATAAGAACATCATTAATTCTTCCCATGGGATTTTTAATAGTAGAATCCACCAAGTCCAAATTTAAAGAACACTCTTCAATATCGGTAAGACCAAGCACATCACATAGAGATTTCGGAATCTTCTATATCTAAATAGTTAGCCCCCACTAACATATTTCTCTCAACATGCAAGCATGCCACATCATCATTCAACATGCATAGGAAAAGGCCCACCTCAACATGCACCTATGCATATAAAAATCCACTTCAACATGCAACCATGTATGCATGTAAAATTCCATTCTATTATGCTATTTACATTTAATTATTATATACTTTCAAAAACTATTATTTTGAATATTGATGTTTCGTATAACCAAAAACCTCATTGAAATATTGCAAAATATTCCCGCAACAACGTGCGGGGCATCATCACTAGCACCCAAGTCACACAAGGCAAAACACTCATAATTTTTAATCTTGACTTTGATAGTAGGTTCCCATCCATCATGTAACTTTCTAGGAATTGAAACTTCTAATTCCAACTTTTCTTCCAAAGCTTTTATCATAACATCACAAAATGTTTAGTAAAAGCTTTATTTTGTTCATAATTAAAGTCTTTGTAATCCAAAAGAGTGGGCACATCACTAGTTAAAGTTTTGACCTCTTCAAACCCACTTTTATCAATTTTCTCAACAGGATTTTCAGCCTCCGAATTATCGGGATGCCTTCTAGCTAAAGTTGACTCTTCTTCAGTCCCTTTATTATCAATATTAATTTTATTAAACAAAGAATCAATCGAATAAACACCAATCATTTTAAGATCTTCATCACTTTTATGAATGCAATCACTAGAAAATGCTTTTTCTAAAAATTCTCTTCTTGCTCTAAGCATAGCGGATCTTTTCTTACTTTCATCCATAGAAACATAAAGAGCCTTAATTGATTCCTCAACCTTAGGCACAAAAATCTTCATCTTGAGATTTTCTACATCATGAGAAATTCTATCAACACTTCTAGACAAATCATCAATCTTATTCAACTTTTCTTCCATTTTAGAATTGAAAACTTTTTGAGTATTGATAAATTCTTTAATATTATTCTCAAGATCAGAGGTATTCCTATTATTATAAGAAGGATTACCATAGGAATTACCATAATTATTAGAGTAATTACTAAGAAAAGGCCTAGGATTAAAATTACCTCTATAAGCATTATTATTGAAATTGTTTCACGAGATAAAATTCACATCTATGGCATCACTTTTTTCTCAAACAAAGTAGAAAAAGGCACATCATTAAAATTAATAGGAGCACTTTTATTAGCAACCAATTTCGTAAGAGCATAAACTTTTTCACTCAAAGAAGAAATTTCTTCAACCGAATTAACCTTTTTACTAGTAGGAGCCATTGTGAATAATTTGCCATAATATTATCAAGCAATTTGGTGGCTTCATGTCGGGTGGTAGGTGCGACATATGCCAACGGGTGGCTTATCATTGTGGGAGCCAGTAAGACATCGCCGGTGCCTGGAAACGGGATAAGGCGAAGACATGCACGCCGGCGGATCTTACCCAGCTTCGGGGCTCTCCGTGGAGATAACACCCCTACTGCTGCTCTGCGGGGTCTCCGCATGCTCACTAGATGAATCAAGTAGCTACACAACGCTCCTTGAGCTGTTTGGTGGGAGGAGGAAGAAGGGCACGGCTAGCCTGCTTCGTCTCCTTGTGTGGTGTCTAGAACTGGTCAGGGGTCGAACCCTTTGCATGGGTGCTCCGGGGGGTTTATATAGGCCTACCCCCCGGGGGTACAATGGTAATCCGGCTGGGCGCGGGGCCCAGCCGTCTGTGACTGCGCTCGCTGGCTTCTGCGCCGGCTACTGGGGCCCGCCGACTGGTGGGTCCCGCCGGCTGCCGGCCCCTTGGTCGACAGGCAGGCCCCACTGTCTAGGGCCTGGTCGGCGGCTGGTTACTGTGGCTCCATCTTGTTGACCTGAGCTTCATCGTGGTAAGCACGGCTACAGTACCGCCGCCTGTCAGGCGATCGCTGTAGCCTTACCGCGTCTTGTCTCCTTAATGGGGCGTCCTCTTCGAGGAAGGCGGCAAGCTGGCTGCGGGGAGCCGGCTCCGTCTTGGGCCGACTGGTTGGAGCCGTGGCCGCCTTCGGGCGTCTCTTTGCTCGAAGGGGCCCACCGTCGCTGGGCCACGCTGGCGGCCCGTCGTGGGTGATGCCAGAGTCAACATGGCAACAGTGCCGCGCCGGACGGGTCACGCCTACCCCGTACGGCGCACTGTGCCAGGCATGCTCCGGGATTCGGGGGTGGCAGGCTTTACTGTAGCCACGCCCCGTCGCACCGCCGTTAGGTGGGTGCAAACTTCTGTGGGTATGGTCTAGACCGCTTTATGGGGAGCCGGCTTCTTGGAGTCGGCCTTCTCATGGCCGGCTTCTTGGAGTCGGCCTTCTCATGAGGGCTAAAGTCGGACCGCCTTCCGAGAGCCGGCCTGGGTGGCAGCCAGCAAGGGGAAGGCGGCCCCATGTCTTTGATTCTTGAGAGCCGGGCGGCCTCGTAACTTTTTTCAAAAGGGCCAGGGGGAGCCGGCTAGGCTACCCATGGCTATTTACTCCGACAGTAGTCCCCAAAGCTGATCGAGCTCCGAGGCGAGCAGGGGGACGAGAAGCTTGGTCAGCTTCCCATCCTGAAGAGCCGGCTTTGCGGGTGTATGCCGACTTCAGAGAGCCCCACGTCTTACAGGCGGGAGGAGGGGGGACCTGCGGGCTGACTACGGGCCCCCCGCGGCCACGTGGCAGCGGGATCCTGCGAGCGCACGCACGCGACGGGACACCGCCGCAGGCCCGGGCCCGCCACTCACGAGCCTTGGTCCGGGCGTGGATCTTCCGTGGCCCACAGGGGCCGCTCGCCTTCTTGAGGCAGTTTTGTTTCGCCGTTAAGGCTCGATAATTGCGGGACGTGGGGAGTGGGCACGATCGATCCCCACGCTTCCCCACGCCGCGCCTCCTCGGCTCCGCCACGTGAGCCTATAAGTAGGGGGAGGAGGGAGAGCGACAGAGGTTCGCACGCTCCCTCCCTCTACGCCCCTCCTAACCCTCGTCTTCTTCCTCTCGCTGCCGTCGCAGCTTCCCGTCTCAGCGCCGTCGCGTCTCTACACCGCCTCGCTCTCATGGCGTTGTCAAGCTTGTGGGACGGCTCCAACGTCCATGAAGACCACGTGGAGTTCCTTCGCCAGACCCGGCGCCTGCCCGGCGCCGACCGCGTACAGGTCCGCCTGGCGCCCGCGAAGGAGATCTCACCGACGCCGGAGGAGGGCGAGCGGGTGGTCTTCCGCTCGCACTGCCTGCGTGGCTTCGGCCTTCCGGCGAGCGGGTTTCTGCGCTCTTTCCTGGAGTTCTACAACCTCCAGCCGCATCACCTTACGCCCAATGCGGTGATGCTGCTGTCGGCCTTCGTCTCCCTCTGCGAAGGCTTCTTGGGGCTGCTCCCCACGCTGGAGCTCTGGGGAGAGTTCTTCCAGAGCAAGCTTGGCACGGTCGTCGCCGGCATGCCCGCCCCCTGCGGAGCCTTCATCGCCATGAGGAGGGCGAGCGAGAACAACCCGTTCCCGCCCATCCCCCTGATCCAGTCGGTGAAGGTCTGGCAGAGATCATATTTCTACGTGAAGAACGTCGCCGAGCAAGGGGACTACATCAACCTGCCGGCTTACGTAGCCGGCCCGCCGGCTGGGAGGCAGCCCTCGTGGAGCTTCCGGTCCCGGTCATTGTCTCCGGCCGGGAACGCCGCCATCTCCCGGCTTCGGGTGTTAATTCAGTCGGAAGGCTTGCGCGGGGCCGACTTGGTGGCCGCCTTCGTGGAGCGCCGGATCCTTCCTCTCCAAAGCCGGCCCCATATGATGTGTCAGATGAGCGGCCGCTTCGACCCAAGCCGTCTGAGCACATGGGAAATGCCCCACGCGGAGGTGGCGCTCATGGTTAACTACATCGCCAACTGCAAGCTCGCCGGGGACTGGCAATACGGCAAGGTGCCGTATTCCCGCGCAATCCTCCGCCCGTGGTAAGCTTCTCACTCTATCTTCTTTTTGTCGTCGGCCGGCTTCATGACGGCCGGCTTCTGACCAGTCGGTTCTTTTGAGCAGAACCCTCTTCTTGCGCCGCCGGCCGGGGTGGCGGGGATCGAACGCCAGTATGCCCCCGACCGCATGGTGGACGACGTTGACGACCCGGACTTGGGGGCGGCCGCCATGGAAGACGCCGTGGTGGGGGACAGCGCCGAGCCCGGAGGCTCAAGGTTCACCACGAGCTTCGAGGACTGGCCGGACGATTTCGAAGCCGAAGTCGCTCTGCGTCGCCAGCCGGCGGCCGACCATCAGGGCGCGGGCTCGTCTACCGCGCCGACTGCCGGCGGCGGCGCACAGAAGCGCCGGGCCGCTTCAGGCCTCTTCGACAGTCGGCCGAAGAAGTCCAAAGCCTCCACCGCGGCGACCAAGCGAGACGAGGCGGCTGCGAAAGCGGCCCGCTTCTGCAATGCGGTGAAGCAGCCTACGGCGGTCTCAGCGTAAGTCTTCGATTGTCTTGCCGCATGCTTGTCATCATTCTCTTTCTCTTCGAATATTCTTCTTAGCTTTTTCTCGCTTGCCGGACAGGGCGCCGCTTTCCCTTGAGTGTGGTCCGGGCGGCTCCGTCATGGGGCCGGCTGGAGGGTCTTCGAGCTCCCGCCGCGTGGACCCCCGCGCCGATCTCAGGGAGGCCACAGAGCGGAACGCCCGCGAAGCGCGGGAGGAGCCCGAGGCGGCGGAGAAGGCGGCCGCCCAGGCGGCGAGGGAGCAGGCCGAAGCGGCAGCCAAGGCCCAGACGGAGGCGGCTACCGCGGAGACGGAGGTGGAAAGCTCGTGCAGCCAGCCTCCGCTGCTCGCCATTCCTCTCCGAGCCGTAGCCCCCGACACCCCATTGCCCTTGGCAGAGGAGATCGTCCAAAACCCGCTGCTGTTGGAGAGGGGGGAGGACCCCGTGGCCTTGGCGGGGAGAGCGCCGCCAGCAGCGCCAACCGGAGCGGGCCAAGGCGGTCAATCGTCAGCGGCGCCAGAGGGGCCGGCCGGAGGTGAGCCGGAGAACAGAGCCGGCCTTGAGGTGCAGCCGGCGAGGGGCCGGCGCGCAGGGGGAGGCGCCGCTCCGCCGGAGTTGCGCCAAGCCGCGGGCGCAGGCCAGTCGGCGGAAGATCTGGAGGCGGCCAGCACTACCACGTCCGAGTGGACTCCCAGCGGGGGAACTGGCGAGCTGAATGTAGCGGCTCAAGGGGTCCGGAGTCGGCTGCAAGCTCAGGCCGCCCCGCTGCAACAGTTCACCCAGGAGTTCTTGTCAAGGCGAGCCACTATCCAGGTGAGTCCTTCATTCTTGGCTGCTTTGCTTTCTTAATTTCTTCCGTGGGGGCGCGTCAGCGCACCCACTGGGTGTAGTCCCCGAGATTCGGGCCGACTGCTGCGCAGTTAGGTCGGATCTTTCTCGACGGCTATCTTACTTTGCTTTTTTCTGAACTTTCAGGAATATCACAACCTTCGTGCTGCCGCCTTCAACTCCCAGGCTCGGGAGTTGAGCCGGCAGACCGACGACCTGGCCGACAGCCGAAGTAAGTACTTGGTTTGGTCTGTCTCCTGTGGGGGCGCGTCAGCGCACCCACTGGGTGTAGTCCCCGAGATTTGGGTTGACTGCAGTGCAGTCGGGTTGGATCTTTCTTGACGACTCTTTTCTTATTGGTTTTTCTTTTTCTTTGTCTTCAGGGGCCAACGCCAACTTGAGGAAGGAGCTTGGCGAAGCGAAGGCCGCCCTTCACACCAAGGAGGCCGAGTGCGCTGCCTTGGTCCAGGAACGGGATTGCCTAGCCAAGAAGCTGGCCGACCAAGAGGAGAGCCACAAAGCGGCCCTGCAGGCGGCGCAGGAAAGTGAAGCCGCCTTGATGGCGGAGTATGAGATGGCGGCGGCGAGCTGGTCTGAGACCCGGCGAGCCCTGGACGAAGGATTCGGCTGGATCAAGGACTTGATCGACGGTAAGCTGCCTTCCTCGGCCCTCCCCTGCCCCTTGCCGCTTGGGTTTCTTTGACTTATCTTGAGTTGTTGCTTGTTTTTGGTGCAGACTACTTCCCCGGCTACTCCGCCTTCGCCACCCAAAGCATTGAGGCCCATCGCGAGGAGCGTCGACAGGCGGAAGCCAACATCGCACCGGATGCGAACCGGACACTTGAGGAGCAGCTCCTGGCTATCCAGGCGCGGTTGCAGCCGGCTCATCGGATGCTTCGCTGGCTCCAACGTGCCGGGGCGCAAGTATTGGCCGCCCTCTGGCCCGGCGAGACGATCCCCCGCACCCCAAGCCGAACTGCCGACTAGCTGGAGGTCGCAGTTGGTCGCTTTGAGGCTTGGAAGGCGTCGGCGGCCCGCCTCGGAGCCGGGCGGGCGTTGGAGTTCATTCGGGCTTGGTACCCTGGGCTGAGCCTGGACCAGCTGCGCACTTGGCGGATGGAGGCCGACGTGGAGCTGGAGGAGGTGAGGCCGGCTATCGCCGAACGAGCTTCGACGATCGCCGAGTGCACCGACATCAGCGTTTTCGCACCCGAAATCGATGATGACGGCGTTGCTCAGCCGGAGGAGTGGTTCGGGCTGAACCCGGCGGTGGGCGAGGACTCGGCGGAGGAGATTGCCTCCAGCGATGAGGGCGAAGAAGACGAAGACGAGGACGGCGAAGACGTCGAGCCGGCTGGTGGAACAACCAGCCGACCTCAGGCCGACCGTGTCTCCAGCAACGAGGCGCGTGGAAGCGCGCCCTCTGCGGGAGGCGGCGACCAAGCCGAAGTTCGTCAGCCGGCCGCTCCTTCAGCCAGCACGACCGTCTCTGCCAACCAGTCTGGCTCGTCGGCCGCTCCGCCAGGTTGACCTGCCGTCTTTATCTTTCCTGCTTTGTTGTCTTTGAACAGTCTTTGTTAGGTTTTCGCAGTTCCACCCACTGGGGGTGTATCCAAACTATGTTGAATGCTGGCCTCTTGGAGGTCTTTTTATGTAAATATTATCATGTGCATGTTTGGTTTCCATTCGCGTATGCTTTTTTATCCTTAGGCTTTTTCCTTTGCCGCCTTCCCTCTTTGGGGAGGCAAGTACTTGAGCTTTCTTGGATTAAAGTGAAGTGAATGGAAACCGGCCGGCCGGCTACTCTGGTAGCCGGTCGGCGGTGTGAGAAAAACCGGCTTTTGTTATATTAGTCCGTTAGTCCCTAGCCGTTTTTCGTGTGGGCGCCCGTTCCTACCTTTAACTCTTGCCAGCCGGACAGCCGGTTCTTCGAACTGCGACTTTTGGCAAGAGAAGGCTTGAGAGCTGGCACACTACTTGTCTGACTACGGGTAGGACTTCTAACATAACTCCAGTCGGCCAGTCCCCGAGCCGACTAGTCGAACTCGGTGCCGGACGGAATAAGTAAATGATACGACAAGGTCATAAGCATGATACTTTTCATTCATAAATAAGGGATGGCAGTCCCCGAGCCCTCCTCGGGGGGGCCTATTGTTTTGTACTTAATACAAAAGTTAGCGTGATACATACTGCCTTTCAACTGTAAAATCTTCGAAGAAGGTTGGCGTTCCATGGCCGTTCCGACTCCTTGCCGGAGTCGTCTCTCTTGCGTGCCTTCGGCTTCTGTGCGTCGATCAGGTAGTAGGAGTCGTTGCCTAGAGCTCTGCTGATGACGAAGGGGCCTTCCCAAGGGGCTGAGAGCTTGTGCTGGCCGGCTGTTCGCTGGATCAGCCGGAGCACAAGATCGCCCTCTTGGAAAGATCTTGGCCTGACCTTCCGGCTGTGGTAGCGGCGCAAACCCTGCTGGTAGATGGCAGACCGGCTGAGGGCTAACAGCCGGCTTTCTTCCAGCAGGTTGACGCCATCTTCTCGTGCTTCCTTGGCCTCCGCTTCCGTGTACATGGTTACTCGAGGCGAGTCGAACTCGATGTCAGTTGGGATGACCGCCTCGGCACCATACACAAGGAAGAACGGGTGAAGCCGGTTGACTTGTTTGGTGTAGTGCGCAGACTCCAGAGGACAGCCGACAGCTCATCAAGCCAATAGCCGGCTGAGCACTCCAGAGGTACAACCAGTCGGGGCTTGATGCCGGAGAGGATGAGGCCATTGGCTCACTCGACCTGGCCGTTTGACTGCGGGTGGGCGACGGATGCTAAGTTCAGCCGGATACCTTGGGCTGCGCAGAAACGTGCCAAGGCTCCTTTGGCAAAATTCGTGCCATTGTCGGTGATGATGCTGTGTGGCACGCCGTACCGTGCTGTTATGTCTGCAATGAATGTCACAGCAGTCGGCCCATTCAGCTTCTTGATCGGCTTTGCCTCAATCCACTTGGTGAATTTGTCCACGGTGACGAGCAAATGCGTCATGCCGCCGCGCGCCGTCTTGAATGGGCCCACCATGTCCAGTCCCCAAACAGCAAAGTGCCAAGTGAGGGGAATGGTTTTGAGTGCCGAAGCCGGCATGTGTTGCTTGGAGCTGAAGAGTTGGCATCCCTTGCAATGTTTGACTAATTCTTTGGCATCATCCAAAGCAGTCGGCCAGAAGAAACCATGGCGGAAGGCTTTGGCGACAAGTGATCTTGAGGCCGCATGGTGGCCGCATTCTCCTTGGTGAATGTCTCTGAGGATTGCAATGCCTTTCTCTTGCTCGACGCACCGTTGGAGGACTCCAGTGACGCTGCGCTTGATGAGCTCTCTGTTGACGATCGTGTATGCTCCGGCTCGACGTTGGACTTGTCTTGCTTCTGTTTCGTCAGCCGGCAGGTCTTGGTTTACTAGGAAGTTGAGGATGGACTGAGCCCATGACGGAGCCGCGACTTCTCCTACTGCCAATGTGGCTACTGCTACCAAGGTGGGCGGGCTGGGCGGTGAGGTGCTGGAGTCGGCCACCGGCTGTAGTGCTGGTGCAGTCCCCGGGCCGGCTACCGCAGTCCCCGAGCCGGTCATGGCAGTCCCCGAGGCGGTTGCCGAAGTCCCCGAGCCGGCCGCCGAAATCCCCGAGCCGGCTGCCGAAGTCCCCGAGCCGGCTGCCGAAGTCGCCGGGCCGGCTACGGGGGTCTTGGGGTCGCCTACTCGGTTCTTCGAGCCAGACCCGGCCGCATCGGGGTTAGGCGGCACGAAGATGGAATCGGACTCTGGAGACAGCTTGATGGACGGCTTGAGGAGGCGTTGTAGAGCGACGCCGGTTGGAATTGCTTGCCGAGTAGAGCCTATTCTAGCCAGGGCATCGGCTGGCTCGTTGTCGGCTCGTGGTACGTGGAGGAACTCGCATCCTTCAAAGTATCCGCTGAGTTGTTGGACCAGGAACCGGTAGCTCGCCATATTCGCGTCCTTGGCGTCCCAGTCGCCGGATGATTGCTGGACCACCAGGTCCGAGTCGCCATAACATAGGATCCGGCGAATGCCAAGTTCTTTGGCAAGCCGGAGCCCGTGTATGAGCGCCTCGTACTCGGCCACGTTGTTGGAGGCGGCAAAGTGGATCTGTAGCATGTATCTGAGCTTGTCGCCTTTGGGAGAGGTAAGGACGACGCTGGCTCCCAAGCCGGTGCGCATCTTGGACCCGTCGAAGTGCATGCGCCAATGGGTGGAGTCGGGAGCCGGTGGCAGGTACTGGGTCTCGGCCCAGTCGACGAGGAAGTCGGCTAGTGCTTGGGACTTGATGGCAGTGCGGGGCTGGTAGAAGATCGTGTAGGGGGCCAGCTCGATGGCCCATTTTGCCACCCGGCCGGATGCATCCCGGCTGCCTATGATCTCGGCTAGCGGGGCAGTGCATATGACCGTGACGAGATGTTCTTGAAAGTAGGGCTTCAGCTTCTTGGCGGTGAAGTACACGCCGTAACACATCTTCTGGTAGTGCGGGTAGTTCTGCTTCGAGGCGGACAACACCTCGCTCAAATAATACGCCGGCCTCTGGACCGGCTGGGCTCGGCCTTCTTCTGGGCGCTGGACTACGATGACGGTGCTGACCACCCGGCTGGTTGCAGCGATGTAGAGGAGCATGGGCTCTTTCTCAGTCGGCGCCGCGAGGACAGGCGGCGTGGCCAGCATCTTCTTCAGCTCGTGAAAAGCTTGGTCGGCCTGATCGTTCCACTCGAAGTGAGTGCTCTTCTTCATGAGGCGGTAGAGAGGGAGAGCTTTCTCTCCGAGCCGGCTGATGAAGCGATTCAAGGAGGCTAAGCACCCGGTGAACTTCTGAATGTCTCGAAGCTTGGTGGGGATCGCCATTCTCTCGATGGCCTTGATCTTCACCGGGTTGCATTCGATGCCGCGTTCGGAGACCAGGAAGCCTAGGAGCTGGCCGGCTGGCACCCCGAACACGCATTTCTCAGGGTTAAGCTTGATTTGGAACCGGCGTAGGTTCTCAAACGTTTCCTTGAGGTCTCCCAGCAGGGTGCCGCGTTTCTCCGTCTTCACCACGATGTCGTCCACGTAAACGTGAGCATTCCTGCCGAGCTGCTTGAGGAGGCACTTCTGCATGCAACGCTGAAAGGTGGCACCGGCATTTCTCAAGCCGAATGTCATAGTCAGGTAGCAGAAGGCTCCGAACGGCGTGATGAAGGCGGTCTTCAGGCGGTCGTCCGGATCCAGCTTTATCTGATGGTATCCGGAGTAAGCATCCAAAAAACTCAACAGCTCGCATCCGGCTGTGGAGTCTATCACTTGGTCAATCCTTGGTAGGGCAAAAGGATCTTTGGGGCAGGCCTTGTTGAGGCTCGTGTAGTCTATGCACATGCGCCACTTGTTGTTCTTCTTTAGCACAAGGACCGGGTTGGCAAGCCACTCTGGAAAGAAAACTTCCATGATGAAGCCGGCCGCCAAGAGCCGGGCTATCTCCTCCCCTACAATCCTGCGTTTCTCCTCCGACAGTCGGCAAGGGGTTGTCTGACTGGCTTTGCGTCTTCTCGAACGTGTAGTTTGTGCTCGGCGAATTTCCTCGGAACACCCGGCATGTCCTTGGGGGACCATGCAAAGATGTCCCGATTCTCACGGAGGAAATCGGCGAGCTCGCCTTCCTATTTGCTGTTCAGGTTTAACCCGATTACGGCAAACCTCTCTGGATGCTCGGGGTCAAGAGATATATTCTTCGTCTCCTTGGCCGGCTGGAAAGATCCTTGAGCATCATGCTCCTTGGGGTCGGGGGACACGGCCGACTGCTTGCCGGCTATGGCCACGACTCGGTCCAGCATCTGCTTCTCTTCGGCAATCACAAGGGACTCGGCCAGCTGGCTGCTGGCCGCTGCGCACTCGGAGGACTTCTTGTAATCACCAGCTACGGTGATGACACCTTTGGTGCTTGGTATCTTCATCTTGAGCTATGCATAATGGGGGACTGCCATGAATTTGGCCAAGGCGGGTCGGCCCAGCAATGCATGGTAAGGGCTCTCCAGGTCCACCACTTCAAACAAGATCGCTTCCTGGCGGAAATGCTCCTTGTCCCCAAAAAGTACATCAATCTTGATTTTACCAATGGGGGCGCAGGACAGGCCGGGTACGATGCCGTGGAACACTGTCCGAGTGGGCGTGAGCTGCTTCGTCTTGACATTTAGCTTTTCCAGGGTGTCACGATACAGGATGTTGATGCTGCTCCCGCCGTCTATCAACACACGGGAGAAGCGGGCGGCGCGTCTGTCCGTTGCAAGGGTGGCTTCCAGGACCAAAGCATAAGAGCCGGGAGATGGCATCACCTCCGGATGGTCGGCCCGGCTCCAGCTGATGGGCTTTTCTGACCAATGCATGTGTCCAGCGGGGTTGGCAGCGACCACGCCAACTTCCTGGCGCTCTTGGCGTTTGCTGCGCCGGTCTTCGGGCTGGCTTGTAAAGACGATGTAGGTTGCTTCCTCATCAGGGAACTCGTCATGCACGACTCCGACTGCGGGCCGAGCGGCCGGAGGCGGCGGAGGCGGAGGCGGCACGAGCCCCTCACCCTTAGAGATTCGGGTGAGCCAATGGCACTTCCGGGTCGTGTGGTTGGACGGCTTCGCGCCGCTGTGGAACTTGCAAGGGGCGTCGAGGGTTTGCTCGTAGGAGAAGGCGGGCTGCCAAGCCGGCCTGCCGCCCTTGGGCTTCTTGGGCGCCGGTCGTTCTTCAGGCGGCGCATCTTCGACTGTGGCCACCTGCCGGCTGGCGGGAGGCGGCGCGGGGCCCTTGCGCTTGTGGTCGTTCGAGTTGGGGTGTCGGCCGGAATCCCCAGCCGGCGTCTTGGGCGCCGGGTTGAGTACCTTTCCGGACGCGTCTACCCGAAGCTCGGCCTTCATCTAGGAGTCGGCGGTGGCGTACTTGTCCGCTATGTCCAGAAGCTCATCGAGGGTAGCCGGCTCGTCGCAGAGGAGCTTGTGCTTGAGGAGGGTGCCTTCTCGGCATCCGGCTGTGAAGTATTCTATGGCTTGCACCTCGTGCACCCCTTCACAGGAGTTGCGGAGCTCGGCCCAACGCGTGAGGTAATCGCGAGTGGGCTCGGCGGGGCCTTGTACGCACAAGGAGAGCTGTCTGGGCTTGGGAGCCCGCTTGTAGGTGCTGGTGAAGTTGCGGATGAAGGCTTCTGTGAAATCTAGCCAGCTGTTGATGCTGCGCGGCTTGAGGCTGTTGAGCCAGGTCCGCGCCGTGCCTTGCAGCATGAGGGGCACGTACTTTACGGCGACGCGCCGGTTACCGTTGGCTATGCTAACCGCCGTGGAGTAGTCGATCAACCAATCTTCCGGCTTCACGGAGCCGTTGTACTTGGGCGTGTCTCTTGGGAGCGAGAACCCTTTGGGAAAGGGCTCGTCGCGGATGCGGGGGCCGAAACAAGGCTGGCCGACATCGTCTTCTTCTTCCAACGCCAGGGATCGCGCCAGGCGGTCGATCCGGTGGCGGGCGTCGTTCTCGCCGATTCCCTTGCGGTGGCCCAGCCGGCCGCTGAGAGTCGGGTGCGCCACTGGCGGCGAGGCGGGATATCTCTCTCCACGGGGCGGAGGCGGGTCGCCCCGCCATTCCATGGCTCGGGGATGACCGTCCGCGTCTCGCTCGATGGAGATCCGGGTCCGGCTGTGGCTGGCAGCCGGCTCCTTCTCGCGTCGCGCGCGGGTGTTGCTCGTAGTCGGCGTCCGGGACGTCGCGCCGTGTTCTCGGCACGGGGGAGGGCTTTCCGCGTGGGCGTCGGCTTCGTGTCGCTGCGCGACTGCGTCAATCAATTGCTGGATGCGCCGGGTCATGTGGGGGAGGTCTTCGGCCTCCAAGCCATCCAACTCGTCTACAGCCGCCTGGGCGGCATGCAAGTTCTCGAGCGGAGGGGCATAGACCGGGCGGTCGACTCCCAGCGTGTCGGCGATGATGGCGCCGCGTTGCTTGACAAGGCCGGCCCGGCTTGGCCAGCCCGGGGCCGGCGTGCCGAAGGCGGCGCGGTCAGCTTCGCGCTGGTAGGCCTCAGTGAGGCGTCTTACGGAGGCCAGCCTCCGGCCCTCTGCGAGGAGGGCGAGGCGGCGTGCTTCCAGTGCTTCGTCGTCGACATTAGCCGGGAGGGGAGCGGACAAGTCGTGGGCCACCACGCGCGAGGCGTCGTGGGCGCTCTCGTCGGCCAGGCCGCCGTGGCCGACAACCATCACTTCGGCGGTGACAGCATCGCAGCCGTCGGCTCGAGGAAGCAGGTCGTTGTAGATCGCGACGTTGGTGGGGAAGGTGTCGTAGGAGGCCGTGTCGGAGTCGACAGGCATCGGGTCGGTGGAGCCAACCGACTCCAGGTCCGCAGCGGGCTCGCTGGAGACATGGAGCTGGCCGAGAAGGTTGGCGAGGTGGTCGGTGCCCGCATCGGAGGCGAGCTCATCGGAGATGAGAGTTTCGTCGAGGAGGTCGGCGAGGCCGCTTGCCGCGCAGATGCTGCTGACTCCTTGCAGCGCGTCGTGGCAAGCGCCATCGGGCGTGCCGGGCTGGCTACGCTCGCGGGGGAGGAATAAGGTTCCCGTCCATAACAGGTCTCCGGACGACGGTGCACCTGGCCCCACGGTGGGCGCCAAATGTCGGGTGCTAGGTGCGACATATGCCAACGGGTGGCTTATCATTGTGGGAGCCAGTAAGACATCGCCGGTGCCTGGAAACGGGATAAGGCGAAGACATGCACGCCGGCGGATCTTACCCATCTTCGGGGCTCTCCGTGGAGATAACACCCCTACTGCTGCTCTGCGGGGTCTCCGCATGCTCACTAGATGAATCAAGTAGCTACACAACGCTCCTTGAGCTGTTTGGTGGGAGGAGGAAGAAGGGCATGGCTAGCCTGCTTCCTCTCCTTGTGTGGTGTCTAGAACTGGTCAGGGGTCGAACCCTTTGCATGGGTGCTCCGGGGGGTTTATATAGGCCTACCCCCGGGGGTACAATGGTAATCCGGCTGGGCGCGGGGCCCAACCGTCTGTGACTGCGCTCGCCGGCTTCTGCGCCGGCTGCTGGGGCCCGCCGACTGGTGGGTCCCGCCGGCTGCCGGCCCCTTGGTCGACAGGCAGGCCCCACTGTCTAGGGCCTGGTCGGCGGCTGGTTACTGTGGCTCCATCTTGTTGACGTGAGCTTCATCGTGGTAAGCGCGGCTACAGTACCGCCGCCTGTCAGGCGATCGCTGTAGCCTTACCGCGTCTTGTCTCCTTAATGGGGCGTCCTCTTCAAGGAAGGCGGCAAGCCGGCTGCGGGGAGCCGGCTCCGTCTTGGGCCGACTGGTTGGAGCTGTGGCCGCCTTCGGGCGTCTCTCTGCTCGAAGGGGCCCACCGTCGCTGGGCCATGCTGGCGGCCCGTCGTGGGTGATGCCAGAGTCAACATGGCAACAGTGCCGCGCTGGACGGGTCACGCCTACCCCGTACGACGCACTGTGCCAGGCGTGCTCCGGGATTCTGGGGTGGCAGGCTTTACTGTAGCCACGCCCCGTCGCACCGCCGTTAGGTGGGTGCAAACTTCTGTGGGTACGGTCTAGACCGCTTTATGGGGAGCCGGCTTCTTGGAGTCGGCCTTCTCATGGCTGGCTTCTTGGAGTCAGCCTTCTCATGAGGGCTAAAGTCGGACCGCCTTCCGAGAGCCGGCCTGGGTGGCAGCCAGCAAGGGGAAGGCGGCCCCATGTCTTTGATTCTTGAGAGCCGGGCGGGCTCGTAAGTTTTTTCAGAAGGGCCAGGGGGAGCCGGCTAGGCTACCCATGGCTATTTACTCCGACACTTCACCCAAAGTAATTTCCATAAAAGTACCACCGCGGCAGAATCTAAAACATTACGAGATACAAAATTCAACCCCGCATAATTTTTTTGTATGATCATCTAAAGATTTAACCCATGAGTTGAGCAATTCCTTAGCATCAATTTCGTCCTTCCCCGAGATTGTGCAACATGCTCATGTTCAAGTTGCTTGAAATTCATGATCTGAGTTCAAAGGGAAATGATTTTTGCGGCCGGAAAATACTTAGTAATAAAAGCACCCTTGCACTTATCCCAAGAATCGATACTATTGCGAGGCAAAGAAGAAAACCAAAATTTTGCACGATCTCGCAAAGAAAACAGAAATAATTTAAACTTCACAACATCATTGTCCACATCTTTTTTCTTTTTCATATCACATAATTCCGCGAATGTGTTAAGATGGGATGCGACATCTTCATTAGGAGTATAGAAAAATTGATCTTTCATAACAATATTCAGAAAGCGGTATTAATATCACAAGACTCCGCACTAGTGGCGGGAGGAGCAATCGGCATGCTAATAAAATCTTTGTTGTTGGTATTGGAGAAATCACACAACTTGGTGTTCTCTTGAGTCATTGTGACTACGCAATAAGATTGCACTCAAAAATAGATCTGGCAAGAAAACGGCGAATGAAAAAGAGGGCGAATAAAACGGCAATTTTTTGTGAAGTGGGGGAGAGGAAAACGAGAGGCAAATGACAAATAATGTAAATTGCAAGGAGATGAGATTTTTGATTAGGAACCTGGTAGATTTTGATGATGTCTCCCCGGCAATGGCGCTAGAAATTCCTTTTGATGTTTGCTTGAACTACGTCGGTATTTCTCCAAAGAGGAAGGGATGATGCAACACAACAACGGTAGGTATTTCCCTCAGTGATAAGACCAAGGTTATCGAACCAGTAGGAGAACCATGCAACACCTCGTAAACAACTCCTGCACACAAAGAACAAATACTTGCAACCCGACGTAAGAGAAGGGTTGTCAATCCATCATGGGTAAAAATATAGATAAAATTGTAGTGGATTGGATAAATAGATCTCGCGGGAACGCGAGATAAAAAAAATAAATAAAAATTGCAGCAAGGTATTTTTGTATTTTTGGTTTAATAGATCTAAAAATAAAAGCAAATAAAAATAGACCGTCGAAGCTAAATATAATAAAGAAGAGACCCGGGGGCCATAGATTTCGCTAGTGGCTTCTCTTGAGAAAAATAGCAAACGGTGGGTAAACGACTTATTGTTGGGCAATTGATAGAACTTCAAATAATCATGATGATATCCAGGCAATGATCATTATATAGACACCACTTCCAAGACTAGTAGACCAAATCCTGCCTGCATCTACTACTATTACTGCACACATCGACCGCCATCTAGCATGCATCTAGTGTATTATGTTCATAGAGAAACGAAGTAATGCAATAAGAATGATGACATGATGTAGACAAGATCTATTTATGTAGAAATAGAACCCATCTTGTTATGCTTAAAAGCAACGATACATACGTGTCGATTCCCCTTCTGTCACTCGGATCAAGCACCGTAAGATCGAACCCATCACAAAGCACCTCTTCCCACTGCTAGATAAATAGACCAAGTTGACCAAGTAAAACCCAAATATCAGATAAGAAATACGAGGCTATAAGCAATCATGCATATAAGAGATCAAAGAAGACTCAAATAACTTTCACGGATAAAAAGATAGATCTAATCATAAACTCAAAGTTCATCAGATCCCAACAAACACACCGCAAAAAAGTGTTACATCATATGGATCTCCAAGAGACCATTGTATTGAGAGTCAAAAGAGAGAGAGGAAGCCATATAGGTACTAACTACGGACCCGTAGGTCTACAATGAACTATTTCACGCATCATCGGAGAGGCACCAATGGACATGATGAACCCATCCCTGATGGTGTCTATATTGGATCCTATGGTTCAAGAACTTGCGGTGGCTGGAATTGATTTTTGTTGAATCCCCTAGGGTTTCTGAAATATTGGGGTATTTATATAGCAAAGAGGTGGTGCGGGAGGCCACCGTGGTGGGCACAACCCACTTGGGCGCGCCTGGGGGCCCAAGCGCACCCTGGTGGGTTGTGCCCCCCTCGGGGCACCCCCAGGTGCTTCTCCAGCCCATTGGGTGTCTTCTGGTCAATAAAAATTCCACAAAAAGTTTCGTTGCATTTGGACTCCGTTTGATATTGATTTCCCGCGATGTAAAAAACAAGCATAAAACATCAACTAGCACTAGGCACTATGTCAATAGGTTAGTACCAAAAAATGATATAAAATGAATATAAAAATAATTGTAAAACATCAAAGAATGATAATGTAACAGCATGGAACAATCAAAAATTATAGATACGTTGGAGATGTATCAGTATCTCTGATTTGCTCCTTTCCGGTCCAGAATTCCAGCTGCCGGCATTCTTCCTCTATCGGTGCAAAAAACCCTGGGTCTGTTGCCGAGACTATGCATATGCACGGGAACAAGATTGAAGCACCAGCCCAGATCAGAGTGCAAGAACCCCAAGGATTCAAAGGACCAACATGCAGATCAGCGGGACCAAGATCAAACCAGAGAAGAGCCCGGCAAGGGGCGAGGCAACCCCCAGAAACAGACAACCAAACCGCCCGACAGGGCCTGCCGGGGCTCACGAAGGTGAAACCACCTCACTAACCACTCTACCACGATCAGTGCGGTGTGAAGCCGCAAAGTGATTAAGTGGCAGCCATTTTCCACACGAGAAACTCACGGACGACACCCATCCTATGACGTGTCGAGCAAGCAGGCACAGAGCTGGCAAGATAGCCCGACAATCCTTACCGGGCAACCAACGATGTGACATCGAAAGGTGCATTTAATGCACCCTATCCGCCCGCAGAGTTAGGTATGATAGCACTGTTTGCTATCTTATCAGTGTGTAATGACTACTTTGCCACTGTGGTAACCCCTTGATCTATAAAAGGAGGCCCATGGCAACCGTAGAAAGGGTTAGAAGGTTGGTTAACTCACACCCCCGTATGCGTGTAGTCGCTGCTGCCTTGAGGCAACCCCTGCCGGGCAAGTGTACTACGCTCCACCACCACCTTTCCATCATAAATCCACCAAAGCAGGAGTAGGGTTTTACGCCTTGCGGCGGCCCGAACCTGGGTAAAATTGCTTGTGTGATCTCTGTCGTGCTGCCCCATGCTCGTCTGCTCTTTGTGCAATGCGTCGCTCCCCTGCCGAACCAGCAAGGGGCATGATGGTCCCATAGGTGGCCATGGTTTCCCGCGACATCTTTGGCGCGCTATATAGGGGGCTCGCTTGCACAAACCTGAAGGCATGGGCAGCGCGTCGACTTCATCACCATCTTCATCTTCCACGACGTCGTCGACCATGGCACCCAAGAAAAAACCCGGTCCTTCGTCTCACCCATCCACCTCGAAGGCTCCGCCTCTCGCAGCCTCCAACGCTGCTGGGGGAGCGGAGGCACACGAGGACGTGGATGCTGCTGGGGAAGCGGTCGGAGCAGGCGCCACCGTCACCATTTCCCCCGTAGTCGACGTAGGAGCAGGAGGCGCCGGGGGTGAGCAGCATCAACAACACCCTGACGTCATGCATTTAATATCTCATAAACCGTGCATCAGATTAAAATGACTTAAACATGTAAAATGCTTAGAATTTTATCTAGTTTCATAATATGCCACTTTCATCTATGTTTAAAGTGTTTAAAATGTTGTTTGATTAAATTTTCTCGAATGCCATGCTAAAATGGTTTATTTCATAACTAAATAACCGTAGCTCCGAATTTAATAATATTCATATGTAAATGGGGTAGAAAAATGCATAGTTTAACATGGTGGCATTACTTTGCATGTTTAACAACTCTAAAATTGTGTATAGGGCAGAACAGTACCAACTTTGAAATATGCACATGTGGATTTTCTGGAATTGTTGTTTGTTGTTTCCGGCCTCATTTAAACTTGCCTAGATAGGTAGTCCATGTGTGTTTACCCTCTTGCCATGTTAACCAACATTTAATTTTGTTGAGTAGATTGAACGGAGAGAACTAAATAATTGTTGTGGGGTTTCATCAATATGCAACTCATTGCATATTGAGCTCCACTTAATTTGTAGTATTGTTTGTTGCACTTTGCCATGCCATGACTCTTTAAACCGGACATCCATCATACTTGATTGTGCATCATGTCATGTTTATGCTTGATTGTTTACCATGTCGTTAGCTTCTTTACGTTTGCGCTTCTCCTTGATAGCTCCAGTTACGTTGCGATTGCGAGGATCTGTTCGACTACGTTGGTTCGTCTACTTCATGGATTCGGTCTTCTTCCTAGCGGGGTTTCAGGCAAGATGACCATCACCTTGGATAACATTACTATCTTTGCTTTGCTAGTTGTCTCGATGCTATCACTATGTCGCGCTACCTACCACTTGTTTATCAAGCCTCCCAAAGTGCCATGACAGCCTCTAACCTTTTCCAGCATCCTAGCAAACCGTTGTTTGGCTATGTTAACGCTTTGCTCAGCCCCTCTTAAAGCGTTGCTAGTTGCAGGCGCAGTTGCAGGTTGTTCCATGTTGGGACATGGATATCATGGATATCATGGGATATCACAATATCTCTTATTTAATTAATGCATCTATGTACTTGGTAAAGGGTGGAAGGCCCGACCTTTTGCCTGGTGTTTTGTTCCACTCTTTCCGCCTTAGTTTCCGTCATACCGGTGTTATGTTCCTTGATTTTGCGTCCCTAACACAATGAGGGTTTATGGGCCCCTCTTGACAACCCGCTTTGAATAAAACTCTTCCAGCAAGGCCCAACATTGGTTTTACCATTTTCCTAATAAAAACTAAAAACTTGCACAGGGACCGGCTAGCACCCGAGGACTCTTAATCAACCCCCGGGCCAATGCTCCTCACGAGTGTTGGTCCAAACCGGGTAGACTACGGGGCTGCCTTGGGGAAACCCGAGGTAATTGGTATATACCTATAGGCTGACCCATCCGGACGTGGCCTGAGATGAGATATGCGCAGCTACTATCAGGGTGTTGGCACGCCGGGAGGTCTTGCTGGACTAGTTTTACCATTGTCGAATTGTCTTGTGCATCGGGATTCCGAGTCTGATTGGAGGGTCCCACGAAGGAGGATTGTCACCGCGGATCGTGAGCTTGTCATGGGCTAAGTTGGGACACCCCTGCAGGGTTTGAACTTTTGAGAGTCGTGCCCGCGGTTATGTGGCATATAGGAGTTTTTAATATTCGGTTGTAAAGAACTTGACACCAGATCCGAATTAAAATACACCAACCGCGTGCGTAACCGTGACAGTCTCTTTTCGGGTGCGATCGAGAAGAGAACATGGTTGGGTTATGTTTGACCGTAAGTAGTTCGGGATCACTTCTTGATCATTACTAGTTCGCGACCATTTGTGTAGTTTCTCATCTTATTCTTGTATTCACAAATTAGCCACCATACAATGCTTAGTCGCTTGCTGCAACCCCACCACGTATCCATTCCATACCCATTAAGCTTTGCTAGTATTGATACCCATGGTAATGGGATTGCTGAGTCCTTGTGGCTCACAGATTACTACAACAACAGTTGCAGGTACAGGTAATGTGATGGTCTGACGCGAGTGTGATGCTTGCTTGTTTGGAGTTCTCCTTCTTCGATCAAGGGATAGGTTCCGGGTCGGGGAGCCTGGGATTTGTAGGGTGGATGTCGTCCTTATTTTTCATTTGATTTCATCCATAGTCGGATCCTGCTCCTTTATATGATGATTGCTATGTATTGATGTATTGTTGTATTCATGTTGTAGCTTGTGGCGATTGTAAGCCTTTACCTTGTATTCTCGTCTATTCATACATCGTTTGTTGTAATGATATCCACCTTGCTATGCGCTTGAAATGCGATTGTGCCCCGATCATGAATTCATCACGTGATTGGGATGGAATCACATCTTGGGCGCTACAAGTTGGTATCAGAGCCTTACCGACCTTAGAATCCCCCTTGATTGATCGAACTGCTTCCGTTGTTTAGTCTAGAAGAAAACTGTTTTGAGTCTTAGTTATATCGGAGAGTAGGAATTCTTTTTACTCCTCAGCCCCTTCGTCGCTCTGGTGAGGACTTCTGACGTAGGTGTTTTTCCACTCTTCTATCCTTTTTCACTCAATTTTTTTAGGATCATGCGGGTATTGTTGGATCATTGCAATATCATTGTGATGGTGATTCTGTCTTGGTGCCTCCTGACATTTAGGGGTTGTGGCAGTGTCCCGGGGAGTTGAGCTCCAAGGTGTTTTTGTCACAGTGCTTATCATTTCAGTTCCAGAATACCAGAGGTCGCCGACATCGAAAATGCTTCTATACTCTTTGTGGTGAGAGTAGTTTGACGACACCCAGTACTTGGGAGAGTGATCAAATGTATTGCCACATCTAGTATATTGGATGTTTTTGAAGGTCTGAGGTACATGATTTCTAAGGTTTTCTTGGTTATGTGTTGACGGATGGATACAGTTGGAGTGTAGGATTTGTTAGTTGTGTGAGATATTTGTGCCTCCATGTATCCCCAACACCAAATTGCATAACCAGAAAGTTTCAGGAGTTCATAGGTGGGAATTCAAGTAGTTACCTAGGATATCTTTCCGACAGATGCATGATATGGGATTGGGGTTCGACGTCTAGTGGTCTGCCTGTCCACGGTTGGCTTTAGAGTGGTCTCATTGTGTCTTAAAGAGTCCTTGGCTATGCTAACTCGTGGACGCTTCGTATGTCATGTGCACTGCCTTGTACATGATGGTGATGTACGATCGAGCCCGTGCGGGCCCCACAAGAAAAACTTCGAACGAAATCTCTATCATATGTTTGTTCCAGCTTATTCTGCAAGCCAATCCTTTGTTTTGTTTTATTTGTGGTATTTGAGTTGCTTCGATGTCAAGTGTTGATCCATACCTTCCCTAAATGGTGTTCTCATATTACTATGTGAATACTAATCCTTCTTGATCATCGAGATTTTCATGTCAATCCTTTTCAATTGGTGCACTTCTCTTCAAGATCATTCCATACGGGTGTCGTTGTCATCAACTGAGGATTGTCTGTTTCATCCGTCCCCAAGTTGCCTTTGTTTTCCCGCCCTCCCACCCTTTTTCTTCAAGGACTCAGATTTCTTAATCAAGTATCCATCATATGGATGTGAAGTTTCTTCATTGTTTCCCTCAATGTTCTTGTCTGAAAAGGACTAAAGAGATGTTCCTAGTTTATGGAGGTGAGGAAAAGTTCGTCATAAGGGGTTATGCCGATGCTAGTTTCCAAACCGACAGAGATGATTGTCGATCACAGTCCGGACTCGTGTATGTCATGAACGGAGGAGCAGTGAGCTGGATGAGTTCCAAGCAAGATACGGTGGCCGATTCTACCACAGAAGCCGAATACATTGCAGCTTGTGAAGCTGCAAAGGAAGGTGTTTGGATCCGAAACTTTCTGGATGATCTTGGTATTTTCCCAGCCTCAGTAAGACCGTTGGACCTTTATTGTGATAATTCTGGTGCCATCACACAAGCCAAGGAGCCGAGGGATCACCACAAGACCAGACACATAGATCGGAAATATCACATCATACAAAAGATCGTAAAGAATGGTGATGTTGAGTTATGCAAAATTCACACAGATGCAAATGTTGCAGATCCACTGACTAAGGCGCTTCCACAATCCAAGCATGAGGTGCACGTTAGAGCTATGGGCATTCGATGTCTATTTGATTGACTCTAGTGCAAGTGGGAGACTGTTGGAGATGTGCCCTAGAGGCAATCGTGTATGATGATATTTCCTATGTGTTTATGAATAAAGATAGTCCTTGGACATTATCAATGATGTGTATCAGCAAGTACATGACTTGTTTGTGGGACCATGCATTGTATGATGAACGTCCTAAAAGGTCCCTAGTCGAAAGGGATGTGTGGATGCGTAGCCAACTAGACTAGCATATGACACGGTCGATGGCTTGGTCTCACTAGCCATGGAGCATTGGATGCTAACTGGATAATATGGACTCGGAAGGATCTGGTCGGATTCAACGTAGTCAGATCCGAGTTGAGATAAGGTCCGAGTCGGACAGACCCAACTATGAGACGCAATGATATGTCATCTGTGAGTCTCTAGTACAGCATATGTTTTATGTCCTAAGACATGAGCTGGCGCATGTACTCGGGATGGTAACAGACTTGCTTTGGGCCAACCAAACGCTACTCCGTGACTGGGTAGTTACAAAGGTAGGTTACGGGCTTGTCCAGACCCATGATGCGAGACATGGTCGAGCAAGATGGGATTTGCTCCTCCGATCAGGAGAGATATACTCTGGGCCCCTTGTGTGATCCGACCAAGATAAGTGTGGCCATGCGATTAGGATTATGAGATAATCCGGTTTGTGGTTGACATCACTGGAACGAGAAATAGGTCGGGCTAGCACAAGGATGACAGACTCGCCTTGAGCCCGACAATATATATCGTGTTGCAAAGGGAACATATGTGTGATGTACAGTTCGCCTAACCAGCTTCATCGGACACTTGGAGTCGGCACACTTTGCTAGAGGCTGCTACCGACCAGCTGAGTCGGATGTGATATGACTCATGACCAAGTGAACGAGAACCTAAAGGGTCACACGCTTAAGGGAAGGAACCTGTGAGGCCCGGTCCGACTCCACGAGTCAGATGTGATCCTACTCGGACTCGGATCGAGGCCGCACAAATTTTGGGCTTTAGGGCCCGTGTGAGGCCCAAGTGTTGATCCCGTGACAGACGCCTATATAAAGTGGGGGTGCGGCACACTCATGCGATTGATCACTTCGGCGCTGTCACCAGGGTTTGCATGTGTTGCGAATAGCCACCTCCACTCGACTGCCGACTGTGTGATCGGACCTAGCAGTCCGCCGCATGGTGTTCCTCTTACACGCACGGATACCGTTAGATGCGGTGCACTTGCGCCACTCTGGCGAACCTATACGTGGGAACCGACGACTGGCTGTTTGAGGGAGATCGGACGAGGAGGAGACACGCTGCCCCAACTCTTCTTCCGCTACACGGCACTGCGCGTCTAGTGGTAACGATCTGTGATCCATCTCCCGTAGCTTGTTCTTGGTTGTTCTGTGTGTAGGAAAATTTTAATTTGCAGTCGACGCACCCTACTATAGAGCCCAATAGTGGTATTGGAGCCTCTGCAATAGGATTTGAATTTGGATCATATGCATATTAGATATGTGGAAGCGATAGATGAGATCTGTTGTCGTTGATGAGATCGGCTATGTGCATGGTTGATGAGATCAATTCCACATGGGGACACTACAAAAAAAAGACACATCCATGACATTTTGGGCCGAACGCAAATATTTTGTCATGCTTATGACGCTTCTATGACAATAATTGTGACAAAACCCGGTATCATCATAGATGTGGTGGGCTCCTACTTCTATGACAAAAAATCATGACAGAAAATGGGCTTTTCGTCCTGGGCGGGCCGGAGACACAGCTGCATGACATTCTTTGGGCCGTCCATGACGGAGAAAACCATGGTAGAAGCGAGGGCGAGGAAAATATCGGGAGAGTTCCTGGTTACGGTGGGTGGTCGGGGGCCGAGACATGCGCGTTTCTCTCGTACATACGCGCGTGTGTGCGAGGCGTTGCACTCTAACTGACCCGAGCGAGGCATTGCGCTCTAACTGAACCCGAGCGATTGCACTACAGGCTACGCGTTACTGAACTTGAGCGATTGATCGATCCCTTGCTGTTAACTGAACCCGAGTGATTCCTTTGCTACTGCTACTAACTGAAGCCGATCGATGCTGCCTCTTGATGAACAGTGAGCATTGTTAGGGGGTTTAGATGAACAGTTCCTGGTGGGGAGTTAGATGAACAGGACCCCATGGTAGTAGAGGCCATTGCCGCTGGATGAATAGGACCCCAATCGATCGAGCCGATGGATGAACAGGACCCCATGGAGGGCTGTATGAATAGGAACCATGGAGGGCTGGTTAAACAGTAGACGGTGGAGGGATGGTTGAACAGTAGCCGGTGGAGGGCTGGATGAATAGTAGCCAATGGAGGGGTGGTTGAACAGGACCCCGTGGAGAGGGTTGGTTGAACAGTAGCCGGTGGAGGAGCGCGCGGTGGAGGCTAGATGAACAGGAGCCCGTGGATGAACATTCGCTGGTGGAGGCTGGAGGACATCGAAGGTGGATGAATAGTAGCCCATGGAGGCTGGAGGAGGTCGACGGTGGAGATGAACAATATCACGTGGAGTCCCGTTTTACGGTACACCACACCCCTCCCGATGAACAGGACCCCCGTTTCAACCGTAGCACTCCAACACAAGTCTGTTTCCTCCATTTTGTGGTATGTCACACCCCTCCCGATCAACAGGACCCAGTGTCAACCATAGAAGGCCCGTTTCCTATGTTTTGCGGTACGCCAGACCCCTCCCGATGAACAGGGTCCCGTTTCCACCATGGCCGGTCGAACACAAGGCCGTTTCCTCCATTCTGCGGTATGCCAGGCCTCGTTTCCATCGATTGTTCCGTCCAAGCCGGTTGGCTCCCGATGAACAACACACATTTCGTTGCCTCCCAATAAACACGACGCATTATGTTGCCTCCTGAAAGTGCGTTATATCGACTAGACGGGGGGTGAATAGGTGATTTTTATGAATTCTTCACTGAGGAATTTGTGGGTGAGGAAATTCCTGAGTGAAGAACTACCTGCAGCGGAATAAGTACTCAGAAGTAAACATAGCAGTGCATGAGCATGGTCTCCATGATGAAACAAAAACAAGTACAGAGTACAAAAAGCGTAAACACAGGATAAGATAGGATAAGACAAACAGACTGAAGAAATTGAACTGAGGAAATGTAGGAAGTCTTCAGTCAAAGTCTTCAAACAGATATGAACAAGCACTCAACACATAAATGAGGAAATGGAAGGGTTGAGGAAATGGAACCAGATAGCTTGACGAAGACAATGATTTGGTAGACCAGTTCCAACAACTGTGACAGTTGTACGTCTGGTATGGGCGGCTAGGTATTTAAACCTGAGGACACACAGTCCCGGACACCCAGTTCTGAACACGCAGTCCAGAACACTTAGTCCTCGCCGTATTCCCCTTGAGCTAAGGTCACACAGACCTCGCCCAATCACTCGTGGTAAGTCTTCAGGTGACTTCCAAACCGTCACAGACTTGGTCACTCGGCGATCCACAATTTCCTCTTGGATGCTCTAGACCATGATGCCTAACCATCTGGAAGATGCAGTCTTCAAAGGTAACAAGCATCGGATCCACGTAGGATCAATCTCTTCAGTGATGCTCAATCACTTTGGGTTTGTAGGTGTTTGGGTTTGGGTTTTCCTCGCTTGATGATTTTCACTCAAAGTCCTTAGAGGATGGGATGCTCTTAAATGACAAGTGTCAGTTTCTCTTGGAGCAGCCAACCAGCTAGTGGTTGTAGGGGGCAGCTATTTATAGCGTAGGGAGTAGCCCAACATGATAAGACATAAATGCCCTTCAATGATATGACCGTTAGGTGGGTAGATATTTTGGGACAGCTGGCGCATAGCACAACAATGGTCGGAATTTTGGGTAGCAAAATCCTCAGGGCTATCATGTTCCTCACTGTGTAGGCAATCCGCACTAGCGAATTCCTAACTCCTCGGTCAGAACAAATTCGTCAAAGACCAGAAGAACTTCGTCTCTGTCACTGAAGAAATTGACTGAGCTATATGAGATTTCCAATGGCTTCACTTGAAGGGATTGGTAGGTGTAGGATTTGAGTTGAGCATCACATGGAAATTTTTCCTTAGTATTTCCTCGACCCTCTTCAACAGTACAGTGTTTCCTATGACTCAAGAAAGAGAAAATGAAACTATGAAAACAAAAGTCTTCATGCTTCATGTTCCTCGAATGAATACCAAGTCCTCAGGATTGCACCAATTTCTTCACTTTCAAAGTCTTTAGAAAGTCTTCAGAAATCCAAATTCTTCAGTCGAACAACTTCATTTTTAGGGGTCGACTTTCTCTGTAAATATCAAACTCTTCATAGACTTATAGACCTGTGTACACTCATAAACACATTAGTCCCTTAACTATAAGTCTTCAATACACCAAAATCACTAAGGGGCACTAGATGCACTTACAATCTGCCCCTTTTTGGTGATTGATGACAATATAGGTTAAGTTTTCAACGGGGATAAACATATGAAGTGTAAATACTGGAATTGAGGAATTTGATTGCAAGATATAGAAGAAATTCCCCTGAAGATGTGCATAGTGAGGAATTTGCTTTTGAAGCAATGCACACTTGAAGAGTAGAATCATGGAGATCGCCCCCTATATCTTGTAATTCATACAAGCATTGACATATAATATGAAGAATTTAAAATGCATGATGAAATATGGTGACTGATGTAATTAAGCATGTGTGCATTAACATTAATGAGGAATAAGCATGCAGAAAAACTCAGCAAAAGTATCAGACCACCATAGAGTTTAAGTTTACAATTCGATCGAATAAAGTCATAGAAGAACGAGAGTTGTAAAAAAACGCCCATATAAGTAGACCCCCTTGAAGACTAACTCAAATTTCTCCCCCTTTGTCACCGAATGACCAAAAGGGTTGAAAATGAGGACTAACGCCCCTGAAGAATATCAAGTTGATGGAGGAGCGCCAGCGTTGTTGGGGTCGTTTGTCGTTGTAGGGCCTACCGCAGTGTCGTCCAAGTCTTCATACTCGTCGGTGTCGCGGGATAAGAATATGAACTGGCCACCAAGGAAGGAACCTTGACCTTCTTGAATTTCTTCGGAGGAGGTGCAGACCAGTCAAAATCTTCCTTGAGACTCATTTTCTTCCGATCTTCTTCACCATATAGACGTGATAAGATAGCCCAGGTGCGACCAAAAACTTCATGGAGGTAGTAATGGTTTTTCTTCACTGCATTATGTGTAGTAGTCATGTTGTGAAGAAGAGAACCAAACTGACGTTTAACCCATTTATGGTTTCGATCCAACTTCTGGTGAAGACTATGAAGCAACTCACGGTCAGTCATCACACGTGGAGCTGTGGCTTGAGGAGTAGACTTGGGTGCATTGGCAGCAGAATCATGAGTGGCAGAGTCATCATTGGTAGAGTAAGATGCAGCTTTGTGAAACTGACCATCCAATGGACAAATGCCTTCATCAATGACAAGAGGTGTCTTGCTCTTTTCATCAGTTGAAGTAAAAGTCTGCTTGAGGACTTCAATCGGGGGCAGATAGCTGAGGCAATTCTGAAAATCAGCCTTGTAGTTGAGTGAAGACCTTGTTATGAGGAATCTCATAATCCAAGGAGCATAAGGCTTCAACTCAAACAGAGAGAGTGCAACATTTGCCAGAGTCCTCATGAAGAAATCATAATAATTGATAGGAATGCTATGAATGATGTTGAATAGCAAATTCTTCATGATGCCAACTATTTGCTCATCAGATGAGTCATGGCCTTTGATGGGGCTCATTGTCCTCGTCAAAATGTGATAGACTGTTCTGGGCATATATAGTAAGTCCTTTACGAGGAATTTGGTCCTTGGGGCTTGACCGGGCTTCAGAGGCTTCATTAACACTTGCATGTAATGAGCAGTGAGTTCAGGTTCTTCGTACAGGCAGCGAGCTCCTTCACTGGGTGGACTGATGGGCAGGGTGTGAAGCAATTCAGAGGTCGGTGCCTTATAATGAGTATTATCGGTCATCCAGTCCAAGACCCAGGAGTTGATATCTTCAAGATCACCTATGATATGCAGTGTAGCGTAGAACTGAAGAATAAGCTCCTCATTCCAATCAACAATGTCAGAGCAAAAGTTGAGGAGGCCTGCGTCATGAAGCACACTGAGCACAGGAGTGAAACAAGGCAATGATTCCATGTCAACATGAGAAATATGCTCATGGTAGAAGATTTTGTCCTTGTTGAAAAGCAGCAAAGAATAGAAATTGGCCTGGCTGGCAGTCCAGAAGCGCTTCCTCCTAAGACGAGCAGAGTCATAAGGATTGTAGTGAGTGAAGAATACATGCTCGCCAAAGAAGTGAACAGCCTTGAATTTTTGTTTCTTTGAGAAGGGATCCTTTGGCTTGGGGCGAGGAGTGTCAGTCAATTGCATCACAACCTCAGGGACCTCAATCTCAGGTTCCACAGACTAAGGAATTTCAGGTACTTCTTCAGTGGCAGCCTGGGACTTCAATTCTTCATTTACATGTTCATCAACACTAGTAGCTAGAATTTCTTCATGGATGGACGGAGTTTCATGAGGTTCTTCAGATCCCATTTGGACTTCAGTAGTTATTGGGGACTTAGGAATTTGTTGGAGAGGTGTGAACATAGGAGAGTTGGGGTGCTGACTTTCCCAAAAGTCATTTTTCATCACTGGAGTAGTGCTTCCAACGTCCACATCATCGTCTTCATCCATTTCTTCAACGCCGGCCTCTTCAGCAGTGAACTGAGGCATGGGCGATGAGATAATTGGTGTTGAAGGGATTGCATCCACTTCAATTTCTTCATCCAACTGCTCTGACGAAGTAGCAGAGGGATTCTCTTCATCAGATTCACTTGGAATTACATATTCTTCATAAAAAGGAACAAGGTCCTTTGATGGCATGGTTGAGATAGGAACAACATCAATTGGGTTGGCAAATGAGCTGGTTAATGGCTTCATCTTCTTCAGGGCTGAAGAATCTGATGAAGTTGATGCCTTCCTTTTCTTCACAGCTGCACGCTCTGCAGCCTTGGTCTTCTTCACATCTGATGCAGATGGAAGGATCGTAGTTGGTGTAGGCGCAGGAGGAGCAGAGGAATTTGGTTGAATTTCTTTAGGCTCAACTAATGCAGTTGCCCTGACGTCTTCACTTTTTTCAGGCACAACACTAGTGGTTGCCCTGGCAATTTCTTCAATGGCTGGAATGTATTCATCAGCCCTGGAATCAGCATTTTCTTCAGCAGCCTGATTGTCATCAGCGGTGCTGGCATTTTCTTCGGTTGGCTGAGCAGATGCTTCAGCCTGAGGAATTTCTTGTTGCATTGGGGCTGCAACATTTGAAGTGAAGTTGTCAGCGAGTCTCACAAAACGAACCTTGGCTCCCAGCCAATCAGGATGGTATGCGTCAAATTCATCACTGGGTTTCTTGATCTTAGACTGTATATTGACGAGTTCTTCAGTTGTCATAGAGCTCCTTTTTGTACTGCGCTTTCTTGATCTGCCTGGCCTTCTCAAACTTCCATTTTTCTTCTTGTATGAAGTGAGTCAACATATGACTTTGGCCAGGAGTCAGCTTGAAATCAGGCATAGGAGTATTTGGGTCCTTGTGCCATAGGTCAATGTACTCAAGGATCAACTTTGGATCCAAAAGTAGAGGCACACTTGTGCCCTTGGCTCTAGCGGCCTTGACCTGCCTGTCTCTGATGATTTCTGCAAGTTCATCATCATCATCAGCTTCGTCTTCATTTGACGGCACTTGAAAAGCGACCTGCTTCTTTTGAGGACTTGGTCGAGAGCCTCGTCCAGCAGTTGCCTTGGTCTTCAACAGAGTGGGACTAGTTGAAGAATGTAGTGGTGCTGAGGAACTAGCAGATGCTCCTGAGGCAATAGAGATGCCCGTCGTCCTTTGGCATGAGGCAAGATGCGCAGGTGCTGAGGATTTGGTCGGAGCAGCTGAGGACTTTGGCGGAGGAGCTAAGGATTTTGAAGTGGGAGCAGCTTGAGGAGTTGGCCGTGAGGGCTTTGAAGAATCTGGCCGTGAGGGCATTGCTGGTGAAGCACTTGCCTTGTGAGCAGGCTTCTTTGGCACGGCCTTCTTTGGCTTGCTTGCAGATGCCTCAGCAGTGGCAGCAGCAGAGTCTTCATTGAATTTCCTCACTGCTTCTCTTGCTTGTCTGGCCAACTTGGCCTGGCGCTTGGCCCATTCATTAGGATAATCCTCACCGCACTTGAGGCTGGTGGGATCTGCTTCTTGGCCAGGTGCCAACGGAGGTCTTGGGCATGGAGGATTGAGAGCGAATTTCTTCATGTACTTGGGAGTAACATACATGTACTCCCTCCACTCTCTTGCCCATCTCCTCTCTATTCTTTGAATGCGCACTTTGCGCTCATTCTTGCTTTCCTTTCCATGAGTGGCCTCATCAGGAGTGCAATAGTCCTTGTATATGTCGACTAGAGGGGGGTGAATATGCGATTTTTGTGAATTCTTCAATGAGGAATTTGTGGGTGAGGAAATTCCTGAGTGAAGAACTACTTGCAGTGGAATAAGTACTCGGAAGTAAACATAGCAGTGCATGAGCATGGTCTCCATGATGAAATGAAAACAAGTACAGAGTACAGAAAGCGTAAACACAAGATAACACATGAGAAGACAAACAGACTGAAGAAATTGAACTGAGGAAATATAGGAAGTCTTTAGTCAAAGTCTTCAAACAGATATGAACAAGCACTCAACACATAAATGAGGAAATGGAAGGGTTGAGGAAATGGAACCAGATAGCTTGACGAAGACAATGATTTGGTAGACCAGTTCCAACTGTTGTGACAGTTGTACGTCTGGTTAGGGCGGCTAGGTATTTAAACCTGAGGACACACAGTCTCGGACACCTAGTTCTAAACACGTAGTCCAGAACACTCAGTCCTCACCGTATTCCCCTTGAGCTAAGGTCACACAGACCTCGCCCAATCACTCGTGGTAAGTCTTCAGGTGACTTCCAAACCTTCACAGACTTGGTCACTCGGGGATCCACAATTTCCTCTTGGATGCTCTAGACCATGACGCCTAACCGTCTGGAAGTTGCACAGTCTTCAAAGGTAACAAGCGTCGGATCCACGCAGGATCAATCTCTTTAGTGATGCTCAATCACTTTGGGTTTGGGTTTTCCTCACTTGATGATTTTCACTCAAAGTCCTCAGAGGATGGGATGCTCTCAAATGACAAGTGTCAGTTTCTCTCGGAGCAGCTAACCGGCTAGTGGTTGTAGGGGGCGGCTATTTATAGCCTAGGGAGCAGCCCGACATGACAAAACATAAATGCCCTTCAATGATATGACCGTTAGGTGGGTAGATATTTTGGGACAGCTGGTGCATAGCACAGCAACGGTCGGAATTTTGGGTAGCAAAATCCTCAGGGCTATCATGTTCCTCACTGTGTAGGCAATCCGCACTGGCGAATTCCTAACTCCTCAGTCAAAACAAATTCCTCAGAGACCAGAAGAACTTCGTCTCTGTCACTGAAGAAATTGACTGAGCTGTATGAGATTTCCAATGGCTTCACTCGAAGGGATTGATAGGTGTAGGATTTGAGTTGAGCATCACATGGAAATTTTTCCTTAGTATTTCCTCGACCCCCTTTAACAGTATGGTGTTTCCTATGACTCAAGAAAGATAAAATGAAACTACGAAAACAAAAGTCTTCATGCTTCATGTTCCTCGAATGAATACCGAGTCTTCAGGATTGCACCAATTTATTCACTTTCAAAGTCTTCAGAAAGTCTTCAGAAATCCAAAGTCTTCAGTCGAACAACTTCATTTTTAGGGGTCGAGTTTCTCTGTAAATATCAAACTCCTCATAGACTTAGAGACCTGTGTACACTCATAAACACATTAGTCCCTTAACCTATAAGTCTTCAATACACCAAAATCACTAAGGGGCACTAGATGCACTTACACCTCCCCATGAACACGATGACGACATAGTTTCTCCGTTCCGACCCAGCCACAACCATGTACACGAGCCCTAGCCGTATGTATGCGCAAGTAGGTGTTTGAGACCCCGCTCGTATGTACGTACGTGGCCATATTTACTTTCTTGCACCCTGGCCGCTGTATGTATGTGTACATGCTATGTGCGCGCCTCTACTACGACATGTGCGCGCCTCTACTACCACACGTGCGCTTCCTACACGTCCACGGTTCATCGTTGCAGCCTGCAGACAGACCGATCGACCAGTATGTACGTACACGTTTGCAACTAGAATGACAACGCTACGTACGCTTTGACTGGGTGGGTCCTGACTGTCAGGCACTTCCTTGCGTGCGAAGATGTAGCTGGTGGGTCCTAGCGATCAGGGGGGCAAATCATTTCTTTTGCCCGTAATATGGATGCACTTCCCTGCGTGCGAAGATGTAGGGGGTGGGTCCTAGCAGCCAGGGGGAGAAAACATTATTTTTCAGGGTAAAAAGGAGTTGCATGCATGCGTCCATGGGCATGGTGCGTCCCCACTGCCAGCCTCTCATGTACAGTCATCTTCCCATGACTCTCGTTTGTTGACTACGTTGACCACACCGTGCCGAGTGCACCAAGGCCGGTGGACGACGGTGAGGCCCCATACTGGAACAACCTGGAGATGGGGAAGACGCGGCAGTGGAGTCGCAGATGGAGAGGATTGGGAAATTTGACTGGTTCAGGTGCGTGGGATGACTGCCGCCCACGGGAAACAGGAGTAAGAATAGAGGTTGAAGAAGGAGCACGGCTGTTGGATTAACATCCAACGGTCCAGCTGCTGGAATCATTTGTTGATTAAGTTGACAAAGCCCTGCGTACACGTCCACTTAGTAGGCCCACAAGTCAGCCACCAAAGCTGACGGGTCCCAGCTATCAATGGGAGGAATAGTTTTTTTTGCATAACAAGGAGACACTTCCTTCCGTGCGAAGATACAGCCGGTGGGTCCCAGGTGTCGGGGGAAGGAAACATTTTTTTTCCATCTTAATAAGGAGGAACTTTCCTTGCGTGCAACCATGGACCTCGTGGGTCCCAGCCATCAGGCTCTCCATGTACAGTCCTCTTTCGATGACTCTTGTTTGTTGGCCACGCTGCGCCGAGTGCAGCGAGGCGGTGGACGACGGCGAGGCCCCGAACGGGAACAACCCGGAGATGGGAAGACGCGGCAGTGGAGTTGCAGATTGAGAGGAGTACAAGGGTTATAAGTGGTTCTGATGTGGCGTGGGGCTGCAGTCAGTGGAGAATAACAGGAGGTGTGGAGGTGTGGAGGGATAGCCTGGCCGGCGATGGGGTAGCGCTTCGCAGTGATGCATGCTAAGCAGAGCCGCTAGCCGTAGGAGGCCGGACCAGGCGGTCCCGGTGACGCTGGAGGAAGAAGACGAGAGATTGAAGGTGCATGCCGCCCGTTGGATATAAATCCAATGGATGTGGATGTTATAATCATTTCTTGAGCAAGTTGACAACGCCCTGCGTAGGCTTCGACCTATTGGCCCACATGTCAGCCTGCAAAAATATGGCATATATTTACCCCATGTTTTCTAGAATGTACAGTCCATTTGCTCGGCTGGCTGAACAAATAATTTTGCGTCAATGCGGCCCATGTAATATTTTCTAAAAAATCCTAGCCCATTTGTACTTTCTTGAAATACACGAATTAGCTGGGCTCGTTCTATATACAATATAATGTTAGGTTAGAAGGAGCAATTAATATCAAAAAATAAAGCGTTGCGACACATTTTTTATATATAAAATTAACAAATTAGCGAGTCATTGCTCAAAATAAAAATGATCACGTTATTATTACATTGGTCCTTAAAGTCTTCGCAAGCTTTTGTACGCAATCACCAGGATTTTCCAACCTGCGAGTCAAAAACAACCAGGATTTTCCTTGCCAACTTCTGTTAAACATTTACTTTTATAAGTTAATAACACATGGGATGTTTTTATAGTGTATATATAAGTCTCTATAAAATATACGATAATAGTAACTATATAAATATATATAATGTTGAAAGTGCGTTATATCGACTAGAGGGGGGGTGAATAGGCGATTTTTATGAAAGTCTTCAAAACTTAGAAGTTTCAGTTTCGAAGAAACGATAGAAATATAAACCTATTACCATGGCAGCGGAAGTAAGACTACTAGGCAAACCAATAGTCAAGTATTAATGAAGTGAAAGCACAAATGACTAATAGCAGCTAGGTAGTAGGATCGGGTAGGAGATATTATGGAAGCCAAACAAACAGCAGTCACTCAGTGAAGACAAAAAGATAGTGCAATCATACAATGACTTCACAAGGAACAGTAAGTAAAGGAAGGGAAGAGGGAAGGATGAAACCAGTGACTCATTGAAGACAATGATTTGTTAGACCAGTTCCAGTTGCTGTGACAACTGTATGTCTGGTTAGGGCGGCTAGGTATTTAAACCCGAGGACACACAGTCCCGGACACCCAGTCCTGAACGCGCAGCTCAGGACACCCAGTCCTCACCGTATTCCCCTTGAGCTAAGGTCACACAGACCTCGCCCAATCACTCTGGTAAGTCTTCAAGGTAGACTCCCAAACCTTCACAGACTTCCTTCACCGGCGATCCACAATGACTCTTGGATGCTCAGAACGCTATGCCTAACCGGCTGGAGGATTCACAGTCCTCAAGTGTAATAAGTCTTCAGATCACACAGACAGGAAGACTTAAGTGATGCCTAACACTCTTTGGCTCTGGGTGGTTAGGGCTTTATCCTCGCAAGGAATTCTCTCTCAAAGGCTTCGAGGTGGGTTGCTCTCAAACGACAAAAGCCGTACTCTAACTCTAAGCAGCCAACCGTTTATGGTTGTAGGGGGTGGGCTATTTATAGCCACTAGGCAACCCGACCTGATTTGTCCGAAATGACCCTGGATCACTAAGGAACTAACACGTGTTCCAACGGTCAGATTTCAAACACACACGACAACTTTACTTGGGCTACAAGCAAAGCTGACTTGTTCGACTCTGGACAAGATTCGCTCTCATAGTCTTCATTCGAAGACATAGGTTTTGGTTAAGCATCACTTCAGTCATTCTGATTGGTTCTTGGACCCCACTTAACAGTACGGTGGTTCCTATGACTCAATAAAGAAGAAAAAGAACTATGAAAGATCTGAGTCTTCGAGCTCCATAGGCTTCATGCGATGTCTTCTCTTGTCATAGTTTTCAATGTGAATATCTTCACATACCACCTTTGACATCAATGTCTTCATACATTTTTAGGGGTCATCTCTGGTAGGAAAACCGAATCAATGAGGGACTTCTACCTGTGTTATCCTGCAATTCTCACAAACACATTAGTCCCTCAACTAGGTTTGCCGTCAATACTCCAAAACCAACTAGGGGTGGCACTAGATGCACTTACAATCTCCCCGTTTTTGGTGATTGATGACAAACTAGTTGAAGTATTCAACGGGGAATTTAATATGTGAAATTGTAAAGGATAAGGAATTGTCTTCATAAGTTGCAAGGGCTCCCCCTGAAGATGTGCATATAAGTAATTTGCTTTTGGAATGCAAATGCACATGGCAGGTTGTACTCGTGAAGATCCTCTTCAACTTATGATGACAATTCATTATGCATGTGAAGGTATGTGAAGATAATGACATGCATAATGGAAAATGGACGTCTGCAAAATGATCTCAGTGCGGAATTTATCGTCGCACATGCAGAATTTATCATCGCATCATAAAGTAGCAAATAAGTAGCAGACGACCATCGAGTTTAGGTGTTACAACTCAAAGAACCAAATGTATCAAAACAAGAGTTGTAAACACTAGGCAAAATATAAAGCAACCGCCCATATGGACCCGCTTGAAGACTATCAAACTCATATGCTTCTCCCCTTTTGTCAGTAAGGACCAAAAAGGTTTGAAGACATAGAGCATCTACTCGTTCCCATGGGGAGTAGGTGAAGGAGCAGGGTCATCGGTGCTGTTCGGCGGTGCAGAAGAACTTGGAGCAGTGTCGAAGCGTGCTGAAGGAGGGGGTGGTCAAGTAGCATCGTCTTCGTCCTCGATCACTCTGGCATTCACAGTTGCCGCAGAGGAAGAGAACTCAGAGTCTTCAAGAGATGGAGTTCGTCGCAGCACTGCCCTTCAAAGAGGTGTGGAGTCAAACTTGAAGCGTTCAGAGAAGCCATCCTCTTGAAGATCATCTTCAGGGCACATAAGCGTCAGCCCTTTCCATGTGCGTTGAGAGGTTTCATGGGTAACAAAGGCATTCTTGGTGGCAAGATTGCGAATGCGGTTGACATCCACCAAGAGTCTTTGCATTTGGCGCTTCAGCCAGTCATGATGCCTATCCTATTTCTGATGAAGAGCCACCAGAAGCTCTCGGTTATTCAGAACACGAGATCGCTTCTTGGGTCATTGGGCAATAGTGCTTTCGGTGGCTTCAGTAAGGGCACGATGAGGTGCACGTGTAGTTCCAGCCAGAGGATAAACACGAGTGACTGCTTCAACTCCTTCAATGTTCTGAGAGAAACTTTGATGCTCCGCATTCTGAAGACTAAGAGGCTCCTTGGCAGGCTCAGGATAAATGGCTTCAACGGACATATCCACATCAGGCAGAAAGATCCGATGATTGCGAGCAGATGGCTGATATGAGATAGCGGAGTGGAGTTTAATCAGCCGCATTATCCATGGAGCATAGAACTTCAAGCCAAAAAGATCAGAGCCGGACGCAGCAAGTTGGCGGATGAAGAAGTCTTGTGCATTGAAGCATTTGCCATGAATAACATAGAAGACCAAAGTCTTCATCGCACCTTCCAGCTTGGCATGTGGAGAATGCCCTTTGATGGGCCAGAGAGTTCGCCTTATGATGTGATAGATAGTCCTTGGTAGATACTCAAGGTCTTCAACAAAGAAATCCTTAGGATATGCAGCATCTTGTGGCAATGGCTTCATCATACTTAGCATCTGACTCATGTTCGGTTCAGGCTTCTGAAAAATGTTCTCCATAGCTTCACTATGAAGCTGATAGCCAGGTTCATAGAGATCGCCAGGAGTGGGCAGACCAATGAGCTCAATGATATCAAAGGCTTTGGCTTCGTGATGAACATTTCCTGTCATCCACTCTAGGACCCAAGTTTTCGGATCTCTGTTGTACCCGCGGATGTGAAGTGTGGCATACAATTGGAGCAGCAACTCTTCATTCCAGTGCTCTTGGTCGGTGACAAACGGCAACAATCCAACCTCTTTGAAGCAATCCAGAGCTTCTTCCAGATAGGGCAGACCAGCTATTGCTTCGGTGTCAAGACGCTTATGTGGGAAGATGCGACCTTGATTGTATAGAATGCAGGAGTAATAGCTTCGCTGCGGATAGCTCCAGAACCGATCAGAAGATATTCTTTCCCTTGAGTAGGGGTTCTTGGAGCTATTGAAGAAAGTGTTGTCTGCTTTGAACCCATTGACATTGAAGGATCCAGGTGCTGATGCAGGACCTGGAAACCTGGGCAACCTTGGAATTTTCTTCTGTACCTAAGGCCTGTGCTCAACATGATAGTTAAACTAAGGACCAGCAGCAGGCGCAGGAACAGAAGCAGTAGCATCATTGGCTTCGCTGACTTCTGGTGCTTGGGTTGGTGAAGGCTCCACATTTTCTTCAGCCATGACAGCGTCAGTGGCTTCGTTTGTTTTGGTGGTGGCAGCCTCAAGATTCTCAACCTCCACTTGATGAGCTAGAGGGTCGGTCACAGTCACGTTCTCCTCGAGAACAGCTTCTTGGTGAGACGGGGGTGTAGCAACTCTTGGGGTTTCTTCTTCATCGGCTGAAGCAGCCGGAACATCTTCAGCCGCTTTAGCTTCAGACTCGGAGACTGGAGGCCTTGGTCCTTTGCGAAGCCTGCATAACGCTGGCGATGCCTGTGGAGTTGGAGTTGGCTGGGCCTCAAAGTCATCATCCTCTTGTGCTTGTGGGTGATCAGCCCATGATGCATCCTGAGCAATTGGTGTTAGAGGACGACTAATGCTGATGAGTTCGCTGTGCGTAAGCACAGGCGATGATACCTGTTGGTGCTCGATCTGAGGAAGAACTGCATCAGCTTCAACATGGTCATGGTGACCAATGTCTTCAGCAGTGGTGGGATCAGCTGCTGGAAAGTCTTCAGCTTCACGAGCCTCTGTGAAAGCAGGCTCATGGATAGTCAGTTGGCGCTCTTGATGCTCAGTGGCAGGGCGAACCATGGAGATGGGTTCAACAATTAAGGGCTCTGTGGGAGCAGCCCGTTCCTTCTTGGTCTTCCGCTTCTTCTTGGAGGGAGCAGCAGCAGAGGCTTCAGGATGTTTCCTCTTTCTGGCTTCAGCCTCAGCAGTCCTCGTCTTCTTCAGTTCTGAAGCGGTTGACCTGGCCTTTGGCTTTGAGCCAATCATGCTAGTTGGGAAGACAATGGGATCTGCTTCCTGCCTTGGTGCGTTGGGTTCAGCCACAGTGGGCTTCTTCTTCTGCTTAGCAGCCATCCTGGGATCAATGCCCGGACGCCCAAGGGCCTTGCGCTTCTCAGCCTCGTTGTAGCCTTGCACCCACTTGTCAGCCAGGCTCTTCATGCGCTCACGAGAACCCTGAGCTTCTGCATGTTTCTTGAGAAAGGCTTCTTTGAGCTCGTGCAGCATAATCTTGAAGTTTTTCACCTCTTGCACGCTGAGCTTGGCCATATGCTTCTTGAAATGAGCTTTCTCAAAGTCAATCTTTTGCTTCAGTTCAACAATGCGCTGGGCGATAGCTAATTCTGAAGCAATGGCGCCATGGAAGGCGACACTGAGGCCAATTGGAAGTTGCAGATCTTCGAAGCTGAGGTTGGGCGTGTCAAACCACTCATCAATGAAGTTGTGGATGATTGCCACGTCAAAGAGAGGTAGATCATTGAAGATTTCTGCTTCTTCTTTGCTCTTGATCAGTTGCTCAAGAGCGTCATCTGCAAGATCTTCATCACTGGACAGATCGATGGCATCGTTGCGCAGAATAGCAGCAGCTGTTAGTTCTTGGCCGGTGTGTGGCAGAGGCATCTTGACTTTATGGGGATTGGAGATGCGTGACAAATCTTCAGACTGCACACTGTCTTCAGGAGGTGCAGTAGCCAGTGGCTTCGCCCATGATATTTTTGGTGCAGAGGCAGGCTTTGAAGCTTCAGGCTACTTCAACTTCTTTGGTTTCGGCGCTGCAGGCGCTTCATCGGATTCAGCGTCATCTGCAGGCTCATTCATGGCTGTCGCTTGAACCACGATATGAGTGATGAGACCTTCCAAGTTGTAGAAGGGCCCAAGAAGATTGGGTTCAGCTTCGCGGGTGCCATCGGCACGGGGAGCAGAGGGACCAGGGTTGAAGTCTAATCCCAAAGACTTCTTGTTCTGCTTTGCCGAATTCTGGGCAAACTGGAAGTTGCGCTTGAACAGATTGTCGTCACGACACCATAGCAGTGACGATGGGTCAGCATCCGCAGGCTGTGGTCCACGGACCATGCAGGGATAGAAGCCTTGTTCAATGGCTTCATCTCTGGACCTGGGTTGAAGATTTTTGTAGAGGATGTCTCCCCATGGTCGCTTGATGGCATTCTTTTCAGCATATTCCTTTGTCACAAATCTGTACTTGAACCACTGTTCTGCCCAATATCGTCGAATTCATTGGATTCGTGTCTTGCGCTAATTGAATCCTCTTCAGGATCTGTCTTGTACATCTCTGAGAGGTCATCGGGCAGATCTCTTGATGTTTCTCCTCGACGCTTTCTGCCACCCTTCCTTGCTGATTTCTCTGCAGCCATGAACTTTAAACTGAATGGCTTCAATACATTCAAAGGCTTCAAAGGCTTTCGCTTGCTAGACAAACAGGAACTGGCTTCGGGAGAATTTATGTGATACTGTAAGAATTCTGCAAATGAATGCAGACTATGAGAACCAAGGGATTCTCCCACGGACATGTACCTGTGACAGCATTAAGGTGCGAGGAAAGGGGAAGAGGTCATATGCATTCTTAGAAGATTTTGAAGATAAATCAGTTTAGAAGACATTGACCTCATCGTGCGAAGACATTCACTCATAGATAAGGAGTTGGTTCCAGATTTGTACGAATCCATGGATCAGTACAAGTGAGGAATCTAACTACTTTGTGAAGCATAAGTGAATATACTAGGCATATTATGAGATGCAGTATGAAATAGATCCAACTTGTGTGAACAGAAACTGCATGTGGTAGAAAGTGACGAATCTATAGGATCAAAGGGGTCGTAAAAAGGAAGTTTTATTTACCACACGAAGAACTGCTAGACGGAGTGGAAGAGGAGGCCGAGCAGTCCGATCGTCCGTGCCCTAACTTGGCGACGGAGGACACCTACGGCGACGGCGGAGAAGACGATGTCCGCGGTCGGCGTGAAGACGGCGTCGGAGAGGTTGCGGCAGCTAAGCGCTTCGTCGCCGGCGTCGTCGAGGGCTAGCGGTGGCGCTAGGGTTCGTGCGAGAGTGGAAGAAGAGATAGTGACTGTGGTGTGGCACGTATTTATAGGGATAGGGGCGGCTCAGTGTTATTACACAGGTGCCCCTGGCGATTCACATCTGAGGAACACGTGGCCATCATGCAGCATATCAGAGGTTGTTCCACGTCCCACGCACGCCTGGATTGTCGGGTGGTCGTTCCCACTTCTCCGGGTTTCAGGTGAAGGAATTAGCATTGAAAGCGGACTTAATGTTTGTCTCTGTATCTTCTGCTGACAAGGACGCAGAGAAGACATTTGACAGGTTCAAAAGAATGCATATGATTTGGAGAGATAGAGTTTGAGATAGAAAGCATAGAGAGGTTAGGGTCTGATCACATTCACTTAGTTCAAGAGATTCAACAAGAAGACATAGCTATAAGTGAATGCTGTAGAGGACAGAACACTAGTATATATATAATCAAAATAGTGAAGATAATCATGAAGACATGTTGAGATTGAAGCCAAACCAAATGTGAAGACATAGCAAATGTAACGCCATGAGTGAAACACTTAGAACATTTGGCGGTGGCGTTACCCACCGTATAGGAAGTATTAGACCCAGACACGGCGCACAATTATCGTGGCGCTCCGAAGTCAAATTCCTCATTAATGTATTCACACTTAGAATGCATGTATTCATTGATTGAAGATATACTTTACTTCGTGTGTTGCACATCTAAGTCATCAATATGCATACGTGTTAGGATGTGTGCCTGATCACATGACATTTGAGGATTCCAAGATATTTAGCTCACACCGTAACTTGCAAAATCTTTTCTCATCCAAGGGCTTGGTGAAGATATTTGCCAATTGCTCTTCAGTGTTGACGTGTATGATATCAATATCTTCCTTCACAACATGATCTCTGAGAAAGTGATGACGAATCTCAATGTGCTTTGTCTTCGAGTGCTGAACTGGGTTGTTGGCAATCTTGATGGCGCTTTCGTTGTCGCAGTAGAGTGGCACTTGCTTCAGATGAATGCCATAGTCTTTGAGTGTTTGCTTCATCCACAGAAGCTGAGCGCAGCAAGATCCAGCAGCAATGTATTCAGATTCAGCAGTGGAGAGAGATACACAGTTCTGCTTCTTTGAGGACCAACATACAAGTGATCGTCCTAGAAAATGACATGTGCCTGATGTAGACTTGCGATCCACCTTGTCACCAGCATAATCAGCATCCGAGAATCCAACTAGATCAAACTCGGAGCCCTTTGGATACCGTAATCCTAGAGTTGGGGTGTAAGCCAAATATCGAAGAATTCGCTTCACAGCTAAGTGATGCGATTCCTTTGGTGCCGCTTGGAATCGAGCACACATGCAAACACTAAGCATAATGTCTGGCCTAGATGCACATAGATAAAGTAAAGAACCAATCATGGAGCGGTATACCTTTTGATCGAACTCTTTACCATTGTCGTCGGGACCCAGATGATGTTTGGCTGGCATTGGCATCGTGAAGCCTTTGCAGTCTTGCATACCGAACTTCTTCAGGCAATCTTTGAGATACTTCTCTTGAGATATGAAGATGCCGTTGCGTTGCTGTCGTATTTGAAGACCGAGGAAGAATTTCAGCTCTCCCATCATGGACATCTAATATTGCTCTTGCATCATATATCCAAACTCTTCACTGTATTTCTGATTGGTGCAGCCGAAGATAATGTCATCCACATATATTTGGCACACAAACAGTTCACCATCATATGTATTCGTGAAGAGAGTGGGGTCGAGGGAACCAGGTGTGAAGCCTTTGCTCTTCAGGAAGTATTTGAGTGTGTCGTACCAAGCCCGAGGGGCTTGTTTGAGGCCATACAGTGCCTTGTTGAGCTTGTATACCATGTCAGGATGTTTTGGATCTTCAAAGCCAGGCGGTTGTGCAACATACACTTCTTCTTCAATCTTGCCATTGAGAAAAGCGCTCTTCACATCCATTTGATATAGAAGTATGTTATGATGATTTGCATAGGCCAACAGTATGCGTATGGCTTCAAGTCGAGCCACAGGAGCAAATGTTTCATCGAAGTCAATCCCTTCCACTTGAGTATATCCTTGAGCAACGAGACGAGCTTTGTTTCTGACAACTTGACCATGCTCATCTTGCTTGTTGCGGTATATCCATTTGGTGCCTATTATATTGTGCTTCCGAGGATCAGGACGCTTAACTAGTTCCCATACATTATTCAGCTCAAACTGTTGAAGCTCTTCTTGCATAGCTTGAATCCATTCAGGTTCCATGAAGGCTTCTTCAACTTTCTTGGGTTCTGTTATTGAGACGAATGCGAAGTGCCCACAGAAATTTGCTAGCTGTGTTGCCCTTGAACGAGTGAGCGGACCGGGTGCATTGATGCTATCAATTATTCTCTCAATCTGCACTTCATTGGCAACACGGGGATGTACAGGGTGAAGATTTTGCTCTTGGTGATCATTGTCATCGTTAGAGGGATTGTCTTCAGGATGAGCATTGTCTTCAGGTTGATCAGGTGCGGAGATGATAAGTTCCTCTTCAGGTTGAGCTTCAGAGGGTATGATTTCTCCAGTTTCCATAAGTTTGATTGATTCACTGGATGGAACTTCATCTAGCACATTTGGCAGTTGCTCTCTTTGTGAACCGTTAGTCTCATTGAACCGCACATTCACTGTTTCAACCACTTTATAATGAAAGAGATTGAAGACTCTGCAGGAGTACGAATCCTTTCCATATCCAAGCATAAAACCCTCATGTGCTTTTGGTGCAAATTTTGAGGTGTGATGTGGATCCTTGATCTAGCACCTAGCTCCAAATACTCTGAAGTAACTGACATTTGGCTTCTTGCCAGTAAGGAGCTCATAAGATGTCTTGTTCAGAAGCTTGTGAAGATAAACACGATTGATTGTATGGCATGCAGTATCAATGGCTTCAGGCCAGAATTTTCTTGGAGTCTTGTATTCATCAGCATCGTTCGAGCCATCTCAATGAGTGTTCTGTTCTTGCGTTCGACAACGCCATTCTGCTGTGGCGTGTACGGAGCTGAGAATTCATGTGTGATGCCCAAAGTATGAAGATATGTATCAAGGCCAGTGTTCTTGAATTCAGTGCCATTGTCACTTCTGATGTGCTTTATCTTGGCGCCATAGTTGTTCATTGCTCGATTGGCAAAGCATCTAAAGACATCCTGCACTTCAATCTTGTAGAGGATTATGTGCACCCAAGTATATCTAGAATAATCATCAACAATGACAAAGCCATAGAGACAAGCAGTAGTAGTAAGAGTTGAGTAATGAGTGGGACCGAAAAGATCCATGTGGAGCAGTTCGAAGGGTCGAGTTGTTGTCATGATTGTCTTTGAGGGATGTTTGGCCCTCGTCATCTTTCCTGCTTCACAGGCACCGCATAAGTGATCTTTCTTGAACTTGACGCCCTCGATGCCTATGACATGCTTCTTCTTTGCAAGGGTGTGGAGGTTCCTCATGCCAGCATGCCCTAGCCTCCGATGCCAGAGCCAGCATTCTGAAGCTTTTGCTAGAAGACATATGGCAAGTTGTGGTCCTGCTGAGAAATCTACCACGTACAGATCATCTTTCCTATACCCTTCAAACACTAGAGACTTGTCAGATTCCATTAGAACAAGGCAACGATATTTTCCAAACATCACGATCATATTTAAATCGCAAAGCATTGAGACAGACATTAAGTTGAAGTCAAGGGATTCAACAAGCATGACTTTATCCATGTGTTGATCCTTTGAGATTGCAACTCTACCTAGACCCAATACCTTACTTTTACCAGTGTCAGCAAATGTGATGTGACTCTTGTCGGATGGACGTAAGGTTGAGTCCATAAGAAGGCTTCTCTTGCCAGTCATGTGATTGGTACACCCACTATCAATAATCCATTCTGAAGCTGCTGGTGTCGTACCCTACAGTGCAGTTAGGGGGATAGGCTTCACGAAGAGAATTGTGAAGCAAAAACATTTGACGAACCAGTGGGTTATGAAAGCTTAGATCGAGATTTGGACTGATAGGGCAAGTAGAAAGCGATTCAGGAACGAAGTACATAATAAGATCATTTGGGCATTTGATCTTGCGCCCTACAAGATTTTTAAGGTCCCCAGCAATAGCGTCAGATGATTTTGGTTTTCTGCTAGAGACCCTTCCCTGCAAAAGAGAGTTAAGCTTTCTTAGCCACCCACATCTTCAAGGGTGGCTTAGAAGCAATAAGTCTAAGTGCAGCATCTGAGAACTTTGGCTTTGGAGCCCTAGCAAAAAGTCTTGCAGGTGGACAATAGTATTCATAAGAATAAGCAGAATAGTTCTTGGTCTTATGAACATGGCGGTTTGATGAACCGCGCTCATATTCATAGGCCTGAGTATGGCTTCCCTGCAAAACATTTGCGTTAGTTTGACTCCGGTGAGTCCTCTGTCTGTATGAAGCCTTTGGACCGTATGAAGCCCATGGTCTAGGTTTGTCTTCTTCACCTGTGGTGTCATGATGACATTCACAGGAAGATTCTCCAAACACCTTTTGAGCACCCAGATCTTCTTCATAGGCGGTCCATTCCTGCAGTTAGCACCAATATACCTGGCAAACACTTCACCATTCTGATTCTTAAACAGTTTATCATTTGCATCAAAGGATTCATCAATGACAATGGGGTTAGCACAAGTGAAGCCAGATAGAGTGGATGGATCTGCTGAAGGTTCCTTTGCAGCAACCCATGTGGTTTTGGGGTACTACTCAGGTTTCCAGTAAGAGCCATCAGCATTCATTTTCCTTACGAACCCAACACCCTCTTTCCTAGGGTTTCGGTTCAGGATCTGCCTTTTGAGGACATCACATAGTGTGTGATGCCCTTTGAGACTTTTGTACATCCCTGTTTCAAGCAATGTCTTCAACCTAGCATTCTCATCAGCAATTGCAGTGGTATCCTCAGCAGAGGGGTTAGTTCCCACATCAACAGTTGAAGATATTGCAACAGTAGCAGCAGTAGAACATTCAGCAACAGAAGTAGCATTATCACGCTCAATGCACTTAAGACATGGTGGTTCAAATCCTTCCTGAGCTGAACTGATCTGTTCGGCGCGAAGTGACTCGTTTTCTTTTTGAAGATCTTCATGAGCCGCTCTCAATTTCTCAAGATCTTGCTTCCTTTGAAGATAATCATAGGAAAGCCTTTCATGAGCTGTTGAGAGTGTTTCATGACGACTTTCAAGTTCCTCATACTTAACGTGAAGACTTTTTATGTCTTCAATTAAGGACTGAGATCGAGTCATTTCAGCGTCTAACAGATCATCGCTTTTGTCTAACAGTTTTTGAATGTGTTCCATGGTTTTCTGTTGTTCAGTTGCAATTTTAGCGAGTGTTTTGTAGCTGGGTTTGGAACCATAATCAGAGTCATCGTCACTTGATGTTTGATAGTGAGTAGTGCGTGTGTTTACCTTGGCACCGCGTGCCATAAAGCAGTAGGTAGGAGCAGAGTAGTCCTTGTCATTTGCATCGGTGTCAGTGATGGAGTCATTGTCTTCAGTGTTGAAGATGGACTTGGCAACGCATGCTATAGCCAGACTCACAACGCCAGAATCAGCCTCCTCCTTAGACTCCACCTCCACCTCCTCAGAAGCGGACTCCTCCTCTGAATCCATTTCCTTGCCAACAAATGCACGTGCCTTGCCAGATGAGCTCTTCTTGTGTGATGAAGACTTGGAGGAAAACTTGGAAGAAGACTTTGAGTATTTCTTCTTCTTGTTGTTGTTGTCAGAGTCAGACTCCTTGCTCTTCTTCTTCTTGTTGTTCTCATTGTCCCATTGCGGACACTCAGAGAAGTAGTGGCCAGGTTTCTTATACTTGTGGCATGTTTTCTTCTTGTAGTCATGAGCAGAAGCTTCATCATTCCTTGAGCTTGATCGTGAAGACTTTCTGAAGCCTTTCTTCTTGGTGAATTTTTGGAACTTCTTCACAAGCATAGCAAGCTCCTTTCCAATGTCTTCAGGATCATCAGAACTGCTGTCAGATTCTTCTTCAGATGAGGAGACGGCTTTTGCCTTCAAGGCACGAGTTCGCCCATAGTTGGGATCGTAGATATCTCTTTTCTCAGAAAGCTGAAACTCATGTGTGTTGAGCCTCTCAAGTATGTCAAACGGATCGAGTGTCGTGAAATCAGGACGTTCTTGAATCATCAGGGCTAGGGTGTCAAACGAACTGTCAAGTGATCTCAGGAGTGTCTTGACGACTTCATGCTTGGTGATCTCAGTAGCGCCGAGGGCTTGAAGCTCATTTGTGATGTCAGTGAGTCGATCAAACGTGAGCTGGACATTCTCATTGTCATTTCTCTTGAAGCGGTTGAAGAGGTTGCGAAGGACACTGATTCTCTGATCTCTCTGGGTTGAGACGCCTTCATTGACCTTGGAGAGCCAGTCCCAGACTAGCTTAGATGTTTCCAAAGCGCTCACGCGGCCATACTGTCCTTTGGTCAGATGACCACAGATGATATTCTTGGCAGTAGAGTCCAGTTGAACGAACTTCTTGACGTCAGCAGCAGTGACACCTTCTCCAGCCTTGGGAATGTTGTTCTTGATGACATACCATAGGTCGACGTCAATGGCTTCAAGATGCATGCGCATCTTATTCTTCCAGTAGGGATATTCAGTTCCATCGAAGACGGGGCACGCAGCGGAGACTTTAATTATCCCTGCAGTCGACATAGCTAAAACTCAAGGTGGTTAAACCGAATCACACAGAACAAGGGAGTACCTTGATCTGATACCAATTGAAAGTGCGTTATATCGACTAGAGGGGGGTTGAATAGGCGATTTTTATGAAAGTCTTCAAAACTTAGAAGTTTCGAAGACAAACGATAGAAATAAACCTATTACCATGCAGCGGAAGGTAGACTACACTAGGCAAACCATAGTCAAGTATTGAGTGAAGTGAAAGCACAATGACTAATAGCAGCTAGGTAGTAAGGATCGGGTAGGAAGATATTATGAAGCCAAACAAAACACGCAGTCACTCAGTGAAGACAAAAGATAGTGCAATCATACAATGACTTCACAAGGACCAACAGTAAGTAAAGGGAAGGGAAGGGATGAAACCAGTGACTCGTTGAAGACAATGATTTGTTGGACCAGTTCCAGTTGCTGTGACAACTGTACGTCTGGTTAGGGCGGCTAGGTATTTAAACCTGAGGACACACAGTCCCGGACACCCAGTCCTGAACACGCAGCTCAGGACACCCAGTCCTCACCGTATTCCCCTTGAGCTAAGGTCACACAGACCTCGCCCAATCACTCTGGTAAGTCTTCAAGGTAGACTCCCAACCTTCACAGACTTCATTCACCAGCGATCCACAATGACACTTGGATGCTCAGAACGCTATGCCTAACCGGCTAGAGGATTCACAGTCCTCAAGTGTAATAAGTCTTCAGATCACACAGACAGGAAGACTTAAGTGATGCCTAACACTCTTTGGCTCTGGGTGGTTAGGGCTTTATCCTCGCAAGGAATTCTCTCTCAAAGGCTTCGAGGTGGGTTGCTCTCAAACGACAAAAGCCGTACTTTAACTCTGAGCAGCCAACCGTTTATGGTTGTAGGGGGTGGGCTATTTATAGCCACTAGGCAACCTGACCTGATTTGTCTGAAATGACCCTGGGTCACTAAGGAACTGACACGTGTTCCAACTGTCAGATTTCAGACACACACGGCAACTTTACTTGGGCTACAAGCAAAGCTGACTTGTCCGACTCTAGACAAGATTCGCTCTCATAGTCTTCACTCGAAGACATAGGTTTTGGTTAAGCATCACTTCAGTCATTCTGACTGGTTCTCTTGGACCCCACTTAATAGTACGGTGGTTCCTATGACTCAATAAAGAAGAAAAAGAACTACAAAAGATCTGAGTCTTCAAGCTCCATAGGCTTCATGCGATGTCTTCTCTTGTCATAGTTTTCAATGTGAATATCTTCACATACCACCTTTGACATCAATGTCTTCATACATTTTTAGGGGTCATCTCTGGTAGGAAAACCGAATCAATGAGGGACTTCTACCTGTGTTATCCTGCAATTCTCACAAACACATTAGTCCCTCAACTAGGTTTGTCGTCAATACTCCAAAACCAACTAGGGGTGGCACTAGATGCACTTACAAATGTGATTAGAAGGGAAAACATAAATTGGACACAGCATTAGTATTCTTATATATAGATAAATAGAACAGAGATCTGCATTTTATTATGAAAATACATTGGGTTGCCGATGTTTAAGAAAAAGTAAAATAGGCCCATAGGCCGGTATGGACCTCAAAAAATATGTTGAAACCATTGTCTCCGTATGTCATGGGCTACGCATACCTAGGCCTAGCTGATACTTGTTCGCCCTCTGGAAAAAATGATACCAGCTAGATCCCCGAGCGAACTGGATTAAAGAGGGGGGCGGCGGCGCGACTGAAGAAGCACATCAGACGCGATCTTTTTATTCAGTGGATGGCTCTCGATGGCGTTTTTTTACTTGCCTAGGCCTAGCTGATACTTGTTCGCCCTCTGGAAAAAATGATACCAGCTAGATCCCCGAGCGAACTGGATTAAAGAGGGGGCCGGCGGCGCGACTGAAGAAGCACATCAGATGCGATTTTTTTATTCAGTGGATGGCTCTCGATGGCGATTTTTTACTTGCCTCTGCACCATAAAACTTGTATTTTTTGCCTCCCAGTCCGTGGTGGACTAGTAGCCCATTTGCTGGGCGGGCCAACCTACAGAAACCAGCACTCAATTTTTCATCAAGCCCCCAAAACAACGCAGTACTATGCTTCTTTTGAGGCCAAAAACATTACGATAGGGGTTGAGCGGGTGAGGGGGGAAGACAGAGTAAAAATATTAAAAAGAGCTGATGCACCGTTGCTACCCTAACAAAGCAGGTGCAATTCTTCTCAGGAAGAAGGTGTGACATTGACACCCACACGTCACAAATCCCGCAGTAGACATACTAGCAAGTTCACACACAAGTACAACAGAACATGTAAACATTTGTATCAAACTCAGGTTCACAGGACACGTTCATATTCATAGCCAACATTCACAATCAACAACTCAAAAGATTCATATGTACACAAGTTTAGCATGTCTATGCATCCAAATGATTGATAGATCACACAACAATATTGATAGATAATTCACAAAAAGATTCAGATATACACATGTTCAGTATGTTTATGCAACCAAATGATTGAGATCACAGCCAATATCATCCATGGACGAACTTTAATTACCTAGGGTACAGACTGGTAAATGGTGTCCAGTCAGAGGTACTTCCTGCTAAAATTAATGCTTATATGAGTAAACTTTCGAGTACATAAGAGGCAGCACAAACAATATGTACTTTGCTTGTAGTTTTATCCTCAAATAGTGGCCTTGTGCCAAGGGAGGTTTGAGCAACTTGGCCACTACTTTCATCCAACTAGTTTACTGGCTCATCTTGGTCCTGTAGCTCGCCAAAATTCTACATTGCAGACAAGAAAGGAGCGGTTGAGAAAATGAACGACCCAAATTTTTTGTGTAGTTCAACTGAAATGGAGCATCCCTGGCGTGCAGACTGGTTAAGTGCCAGATGAATATACGCGTCAACCAACTTGTCTGGAATCTTTAGACTCCATGCCATACAGTTCGCTACCATATGTGTCGATAACCAAAAGGCACAAGTTGGGACCAAAGACTGGATTGCATTTTCTGGGCTATGCGCCAAGCAATATTTTTGGTGTTCACTCTCCTAATACTTGGAGTTTGACAACTGGTTGACGCCGGTTGATACTCGAATGAATATAGGCACTTCTTCTTGTCAACATTGATGCTTGTCTCAATGAACTTTGGAGTACATAGCAGCAACATAAGTACCTGTCCATCTGATCTTTTTGTGCAGTTCTACTAAAATCTCCCAATGTAATGATTTTCCTATGAGTTCAGGCTCCAAGTTACTCCTTTATGAAATCAGCAAATAGTAGCACAATACCAAATTACCGATACATATGACAAGCACAATAATCAGGATAAAGACCAGTACCAACCTGTGTGAGGTAGCATATCAATTACTATTTCATTTGACTGGAAGCCGAGATAAGTCAAGCGACTGACATCAAAGGAAGGAAGCAAGCCCAGATTAGCGACTGGCGGGAAAGGAAGGAATCTGTCGAGGCAATGAAGCACCCAAAGTTTTTGTGCAGTACCACCAAAATCGAGCATCACTGTTGGCACAAATATTGAGAGAGTAATATAACTGTAATAGTGGCACTAGTTGATGAAACATACACTAACAAATAGAAGCACCCTCATTATCTTAATGGGTAAAGTTAGCAACATAGTAGTCTTGCTTAAAGAGAGGTATTAGTTTATTTAATCAATGCCAATTAGCTCAACACTCAAAGCATTGCCATGTATCATAGGTTGCAAAACTTTAACGTGCAAAGATAAAGGAGTTTCTCATGACAGTAGCATGATACAAATAGAGATGACATCAAACTAATATGGATGAAGGTCTTAGGCCGGTACCAACGTGAGCAAAAAGGCTTATTCATGTAGTCCCAGAAGAAGCACTCACTAGAATCACTCAATAGTATATATTTTTGTGCACTTCAAATGTATGGTTGAAATCACTCTTGTTTACCAGTGCTGAGATTATATCGAAAGATTATCAAGAACTTCCAGCAGAGTTAAAGCACTGGCTGGGATATAGTTCATTGTATTGTCTTGTGTAGTTCCACTAAAATGTATGATTGGCATAATATGATCCCTATTTGCACAAGTAGGAACAAGGTGAAACCTTCATTAGCTTAGTGAGAAAGGATAGAAAGACATTAGCATATTACTCTAACAGTAGCATCAAATTTATCATGGACAATACGCAGAAGTGGAAGGGCTCCCTGGAGGATCGTCTCACATGTAAGGTAGACGTTGTCGGAGCCCTTGAATGGCCTCGACTGAGGCCTCGGCTTCAGCAATATCACCTTGGCACTGTTTACTCTTCTTCTTCTTCCTCTTCATGCTCTGTTTCTCTTTCTCCCCACTTGTTGGTGAAACCAAGTACATGATTGGCCTTCTATTTCAGAATTGGTTTTGTCAGTGAGGGGGTACAAGTGTACTATAGTAAACAATAGCATTATTTTCTCATGGTAGTCGCAAAAATAGAGATGAACACATGGATTAAATATCATTCTTACCTAAAGGACGGTTATGGTGCCAATATGGATGATGAGGATTGGAACACATATCTCCCTTTGTGCAGTTCCACCGAAATGAACCAACTGTTCCATTTTGACATTCTATTTAAACAACACAAAAATCACTTCTTTTAAGAAGTGTTTTGTGCAGTGCACCAAAAGGTCACAACAACAACTAGGTGAAATGGATATCCCTGTTTGCACAAATAGCTACAGAGGAAACAGTTAGAGTCTCAAACAATTACAGGCAAAAACATTTGGCTAAACTTGTCATGGCTTATAATAGTGGCATGCTTTCATTTTACCAGGGGCATTAGATTAAGAACAACTAAATATTTGGTATAAGGGCATGGCACAGTGGGTGCACCAGCAGTCCAACACCATGTACCTAAATCGGGGCATAAAGTGGTGGTTCAGAGTTTGTTGCCCCAAGAAACAAACATCCAAGAAACATATCTGGGTTGGTCCCATCTTTGTTCACTCTAGACACCTACTCCTATGTTTTTTGGAAATGGAGGCGTGCCCCCATCCTGCGCGTATGTATGAGCGCTTGTGTCTGTACTGATGTTAAAAAAAATGATGCATGTAGCCATCTTATATGTGGATAGCAAATCTAGTCCTAGTCATACACCACTGTGTACAGCGTTTCCCCTATATTTCCCTTTTCGACCAAGAGACCGGTTGGATGACCAGTCTGTGCTACTTTCACCCCCATCCTTCCTATTTGTACCAAGTCCGATGTACATACTAAATTCCCCCACCCCCACTTTATTTCTTGTTTGAACCAAGTACAAGATTCGACTCGATGAAGTAGTTGTACCTCTAACAATATAAGAAAAAAATGTGTCGTTGGACCATACGATCGAGAGGGGCTGAGAGGTAGAAAATGATGCACATGCAGTGACGTAGCGAGCTGGGGAAGTAGAGCTAGGGCGGTTTCGAAAGAAGATATACCTGAAGGTCGTCAGGATGTGGAGAGGTGGGCGGCGGGAGGCCGGATCCTCCCACACTAGGGCAACGATGATGGGTTTGGAGGACCTCCCGCGCTAGCACTGGGCCAGAGATAACAGTGTGGTCGGCAGTGGGTCTCCTCCCTCGTTGTCGATGACGGCCTAAATGCTGCCCCTCCTTCCCTTCACCGACGGAGGGGGATACGTCCGGATCTATAACCAACGGTGAGGATAGAAAGGCAGTGTTTTTTGAAGGGAGAAAGATAGTGTTACCACCGCTATCTTGTTTAGATCTGGAGAGGATGAGAGTGTGTGAATAGAGCAACCCTAGCAAGCAAGCGCGGAGGCTCCGACCTATATATACATAGTGAGGTAGTTTTCCTTTTTCACTCCATCAAAACAATCGTTTAAAATTGTGTACGTGCCAGATCGCCTTTTTTGAGTTGCTGATTGTTTTTTGAGATAGCTACCCGCTTATTCCAAGTGGTGTTACGGTGTGCCAGGTCGCACTTTGTATTGTTCAAGTCTGGTACAAGACCCTCCATAAAATTAACAACCACCCCCTCGTAAAATTTGTGAACAAGCCCACGACTAAAATTATCGGAAACGTGGGCTGCCCCAACATGCATTATTATTTATATTTTCTATGTGGGAGTATCCTCAAAACAAAATGTGAGAGTACAATATGTATTGGGCCCCTTTGTAAGTGGTGCTAAATTTTGACCAAAGATTTAACTGACAAAATGTTAGTGCATGTTAACAAAAAATATATCATTTGATTCGTATTTGAACATTGTTTTCAATTATGTAATTTTTGTGACATGCATGAACATTTGGTTAGTTAAATTTATAGTCAAAATTTGGCAAGGTGCATTAAATCAACACATGCAAGTATCCAAAGGAGAGTCACGGCATGCATGCATGCATTGTAATTAATGCATCGGTAAACACAAATTATTAAATATATCGAGTGCAGTGCTTTGATCTGTCGCATCAACTCGTAAAAGACCGAGAAGTTTGATTACTACAGCGCCCTCTCCCTCATGGACTGAGCTCCGGTGCCTTAACTGCACCTGCCTTTGGCTGCATGACAGATGGGCCACCCGCCTGTTGGGCCCACGTGTCATGCATGAAAAGGTAGGAGCGGTAAGTCAATGAAGCTGCGTCCCTCTTTTGCCCATGAGCGTGGTGGCTGGCAGGACTAGGAGAAGTTTCGTTCGTTACACGCTCTCCCTCCCGCACGCGGTGGACATGCATCAGTTCAATTGGTGTCAGATGGCCAGAAGCATGCGGTAGTACTCCATCATTGTTCTACTTCTCGAAGAGGCGAAGAGCCAAGCGCAACCCGGACGCTTGTGTGGCAGTTTCATGTGTAGAGTAGTCTAGGATAGTGTGTACCGTGCCTGTAAGCTTAAAATCGTTGGGGGTCGGCTCCATGCTTTTTTTGATTAAAATAATCTTCTGGCCCTACCTGTCATCCTGGTGATTGTAGTTTGCACGCTCATCTGGTCAAGACTGGAATATATATTTTAATTTTTGGTGGGGTAAATGTTAGAGGTTGCAGCAAATGGAGTATTGTACACTGCGGGTCTTTCAGCCAAGTTTAGAGGCAACCATGTGGGGCCAGTGCTATGATGTGTCGCTCAACTCGTACAACAAGGAGAAGCTTGATTTTACTACTACACGCCTTCTCCCTCGCCCATGCGCGCGGTGGCTCGCAGACGAGGACATGCTTTAGCTTAGGCTGGTCGTAATGGAATACTAGTATCATGCATCTGATACTAGTGTATGATACTACACATCCGTAGTGCATAGTATCATACTCCCTCCTTTTCGTTTTATAGGGCTCAATTGAAAAATCTCACCAACCAAGGTAGATGATGAGTGGTGGATATTTTTTGTAATTTGTAAAAGCACCCATTTAATGCTCTTGTTTTTCTCAAAAGTTTATGTTTACCAATGTATTAATTGCAATGCATGCATGCATAAAGTACATGCATTGGTCAATTTTCTCTTGATACTTGCATGTAATTATTTAATGCACCTTGGAATCTGAACTTGTGATGAGGAACAATCAAATTGAGCCTTATAAAATGGAAAAAAAACTAACACTGGTGTGCGTCGGTCCTAAACAAACAGTTTAAAACCCCTTTCCGCGACGGCATTTGGAACCGTCGCCAAGTGAGTGTGGGCGATAGGGGGGTCCTTCCCAAACGACCTAGAAATCGTCGGGGATAGGGCCCCAACAGCAATCCTACTCATTTCTGCTCGCATTGCCATCGTAGTCGGTATTCTGTGGTGCTACATTTATGATGTGCGGCCCATCACAAACGGTTCACTATTATAGAACGTGTATGATGCGCAGCCCATGACAAACAGTTCACTGTTAAGAAGATTAGCTAATCGTCGTGCGAGTGTTGGATAGGATTACGAAACATCGGACCGTCGTAACATCGTCGTACACGACAACTATCGCACACGCTATTCTGTGGTGCAACGTTTACGATGCATACTTCATCAAAAACAGTTCATGGTTGCGAATCGTGTACGATAAGGCAACTAACACAAACGTTTAGTTTGCCCGCACCATTTGTGATATTGTCCAACATCGCACATGCTTTGCAAACGGCAACTGTGTGCATGCTTGCACATGTTTCCTCTCTGTGATCCTTCTCCGATTATGGTGCATATCGCAAACGTTTGTGTTTTACCAACCGTGTGTGCCATAACAACCTGGAGAGCATAATTTCACCGTAATGTAATTGTTGCTTTTCCAAATTGTACCGGATTTGGATTCGAATTTGAATGTATGCTACAGCTTTATTCATATCCATCAGGATCAAACAACCAATGCATTATTCGATTAATAGGTACATATGTTCGAAAATTACGTAAGAACCAAATAAAGAATGATGAACCACAGTTGTATACTTGTACTATTAAAGACGGTAAAGAAAGAGGCAAAATATATTCTGGTTGCTGAACAAGGTGAAGCGGAATGCCCATATTGTGCCCTCCTCCATGCAGAAGGAACGCAAGACTCTAGTCCAACCCCTTGTGATGGCCGACCGCCCATCCTTCATGGTCTTCATGAAAACGTATAGATAATCATCGTGTTCTGGTAGAAATACTTTAACCTTTGCATGCCCACCACTCATGTAGTCTGAGAGGTAATCTTGAGTAAACTACTTTGGCAACCACTTCAAAGGAAAAAAGATTCAGACATTGTCATCTAACACAACTCATTATGGGCAGTAAAAAGAAGGCTGCAGAGTTCTTACTTACCATCCTGCAGTTCGCTATTATCTTGGATAAAGTGTAAACAAATAGTTTAATTGCCATCTTTGGACCCATTTTACTAACAATCTTTGTCATCTTCCTCACTTGATGCTGGTTCATCGATATCTCATTGCCCCATATGCAGAAAGGGTCGAAACGCAGATCTTTACAAATGACATATGTACCTAAAACCACCAAATTAATATTAGAAGCTAAACAACAATTGCACAATGATGTAGTACAACACTCTTTTATAATATGTCTATATACATCCATATGTGGTAGTCCATTTGAAATCTCTAAAAAGATAAATATTTAGGAACGGAGGGAGCATCTTATAGCATCCAATATACTCACATATTAGATGAATTGACATATTATATTATAGGCCGGAAGGAGTTTAGTTCATTCTTACAAATTATCTGCTGTTGTATCCATGGGTTACAGTTAGTTTGAGCTAGTTCGGGCTCAAATAGCCCTAAAGTATGTCTAAACAAGAGGGCTAGTTTGAGCTAGTTGCATCTATAACCCACCCCAAAAAACTAGTATCCAACCCAAGAGGTGCTAATTGGAGCTAGTTCTCCTAGTGCATTTATTATCAATCTAACCCTGACATCCAAACAACTCTTTGGATGGAGTTAGTTCAGGGTTAGTAATGAGCTAGAAACTAACTCTAATCTCTAGCTAAGTTGAGTATCCAAATAGGGCCGTGTTGTTGCTCTTGCTACTGCTGCTCTTCTACGTATATCTAGACATCATTAGAACATTAATGTAACACTCTTCCTTGTTGCTATGTAGCCTAGGATTGCATATTTAGACATTAAGTACAGTGCCTGTCGCTATGTAGCCTCAAATATATTACATATGGACCTAGTTAACCTTAGGAAAAGTGGGTTGCAGATATATTCAGTTAAAAGTCTGATTCACCGATTAGTTCCTTATCAGCCGCCGCCCTATATGGTACCAGCTACCGATATCCTGAACAGTGAGCAGATATAAGCCATGTGATGAAACTAACCTCGATGGAAAACAGTAGTCGTTCCCAAAATTGTTCTGTGTAGGTACATCAAGAAGCATGTTAAGCACAACGGGCTAAACATCAACCAAAATTACACATGGCAGACAAAATAATCTCCAAAAGATAGCTTCAGTGTGCAGGTTTAAGCACGTAGTAAAGCAAAACAAGTGGAAAGGTGTGCTAACTGCAACAGGCCAAACATTTAACAATAAGCAAACATGGTCATTCAAACTAGTATTGTGCCGGTCTAAGTACACTGGTTATGGTTAAATAAAAATGGAAAGGCGTGTTAACTACAAGATGAAGCAACCAAATGTAGTCATTCATAGTGGTATTGTTGGAACTAGTACTGATGAAATTGAACTGCACAATTCATACTTGCACATACAGAACATCACATTGTGAATAAGTGGAATAAACAAGGGATACCACGAACAACCAAATATAGCATTTGAAACTGAACATATGCTAACTACAAACAACCGAACAATGAAAAAACTTTAAAAGAGGCATATGCTAGCTATAACAGGCTTAACATCAAGCAAACATATGCATTCCTATTGGTATGTTTAAAACTGGATTGATGAAATGTACTGCATAGTAAATAATTGCACATATAGGGCATCACATTATGAATAGCTGAAATAAATAAGGCATACAACAAACAACTAGATATAGCAATTAAAACTGGACATATTCTCACTACACTACAAGAGGGACTCGACAAAACAAATCATGGGTTTCCCCCTGTGAAGAGGCACGGCAAAACAAATCATGGGTTTCCTCACTTGTCACGGATGGGCTCGTTCCCGGGGGAAGAGCACAGACCCTGGATGCGCTTCGTGTTGTCGCAGATGAGCTCCTTCCCCTTGGAAGAGAATGGATGTAGGGTGCCCTCCCTGATGTTGCAGACGGGCACTTTCCCCTTGGAAGAGCAGATGGGCTCTTTCCCCTTGGAAGAGCCGAAGAGGGTGCCCTCCTCATGGTCGTCGTCGATGAGGTCTGACTTGGAAGCTGTGGATCCCAAGCCAGCGTCGCAGAACGTGTCCTTCAGAAATGACAAAAGGGGCTCGATGGCGATGTAGAATGGCAAATTGTTGACAACGAGCTATAGGAGATCAGCGGTGGGGCCAAGGATGAGATCGACGGCAGTTGAACCCGAGGGGTTGGGAGTGGGCCACTTAACCTGTGACACAGCCCGCCTTAGGGCGTCCCTGTCGATGACCTCGATGTCATAGCCAGCGGACGAGACATGCCCACATACTTTAGCCCGTTGCTTGAGTGCCTGCCGCCAGTAATGGTCGTCAGCTTCCTCGGCTACGTCGGGCAAAGAGACGGCTATACACCTCTTGTGGGCCAGTCGCTCCTCGAGCTCGACGGGAAGCGTAGCTGGGCTTAGGCTATGACGCTCTGGAGTGGGGGATGGGGACGGGGATGGGGATCTGTGGGAAAGGGGGCATTTGGCAGGCGTCATCTAAGAACACTACTAGGGAAAACCCTAGCAGTAGCGCTGGTTTTGTGCTCACTAGTAGCGCGGGTAGGCGCGCTACTAATAAGGCGCTACAGCTATTGCTTAGCAGTAACGCGTGCCGCACGCGCTACTGCTAGGAAAAATAGCTGCAGCGCTTGTTCTCTCCCACGCTGCTGCTAATGTAACTACTGGCAGCGTATTTTCTTTCCATCGCTACTAGTATTTTTTTTATTTTTTTTATTTTTAGTGTATTTATGCGCCATCGTACAAATATTGGTACAATACCAGTTATGAGGTTTACATCATTATGTCCATAACAGTGTGTCAAATGAAGGTGGATTAGGTTCAAGTGGAGGCAATATGTGGTGCATGTCAAAAGTATACTACTAATCCAAACTTGATCTAGTTTGGACTAGTAGTACTTTCGATGTGCACCACATGTTGTCTCCACTTGAATCTAATCCGCCAGCACAAGCTATTTAATCATCATCATAATCATTAGCACCAACAATATTTATTTAATCACCACTAACACTAGCTAATAATAATCATCAGTCATTACCACCAACACTAGCTATTTTATCATCATAGTAATAGTGTAGCACATCATCATCCTCAAACTCATTTCTAGCTAATCACTCATGCTACTCTCTCTCTTAGGTAAAACAACATAAAACATGTGTAGCTCTCCTCCTTGATCAAGTTGGAGCATGCAGATGAACCTGTCTCCTAATTTTGGGTAGCACATCTGTTTGCTGCCCCCTAGTACTTGTCTGCGCTCCCCCGTCACATATCTGGTCCAGTCTTGCACTATTAAGCATTCATCGCTGATCTTGAATGCACTAAAGTAACATGTAGGATATCTTGGCCGTAAGCTAATAATAATCATGGTACCTTTAGTCTCGATCCCATAAGGAACAACATTCATCGGGAGTCTGTATTGAAGAACATCGTATGGTCACATACTTAGCAATGAAGTTTAGCTTCACAAATAATGTATGGAAAAGATGCACTGAGGACAAATAGTAAAAATCTTACCATCCTTCCTAAATAGATGTGACCGTAGTTCATGACGAACACTATTGGTCACACGTTTTCAGTACTAAGATTTCTAAGTCCAGGAAGAAAATTTATCTTGACGGTATCAAGATCCTCAAGCCATGAAACATAATGACTTAGCTCCTCGTAGTTTAGTTCAACCCCGGGACAGTAGTAGGTCCTGTCTACCAAGCGCTGGACATGTTTGCTTGCACCGAAATAAGCTGACAATACAAATTAGTTGTCAAATATTTTTGAATAAACAATATCAAAGACATAAATATGGTTGAGAAACTTACATTTTGGTGTAACTGGAGGCGTCTGCACATCGACCCAGATGTCGGTATTACCTTCAATATCATCTTCCGGACGAATATCAAAGGTGATAACCATATCAGGCTGAAATGCATAAGTCTTGCATAGTGCTCACCATGTTTTGCATCCAAAATAGGTGTAGTCGTGTGAATTGTATAATTTTGCGTGGAAAATATAACCATGCTCGGTCTTCAAATAAACTTTCTTTACCTCCATAGTATGACTGAAACCTATCTTATCCAATACAAAAACTCTTGCATGGCAGGGGATATGCTAGTAGAATAGTAAAAAAAATATAAGTTCAAGCAAATGAACCAGATGTCATGCTTAATTATGAAAAAAGACTTGTCGTTGTGACTTACTGTATCCACCTCGAAGTTCTCGTCCAGCTTGATGCTGAAGCGCCTATCATCATCTAGGAAGATTCCGTCGCATAGGCCGCGCTCGTCTTCACAGAATTTGCAAATACCGAAATCCTTTTTGTCGTCAGACATTTCCTATGTTCATAGTTAAAACATTAATTGAAAATCGATAGAAGACAACTACCAGGATACTCAACACACAAATCCGGGGCACTCGATATTTCCTACATATTCTGGCAAAAGTCATGCCAAAATTCATGGAAAAATCCGGCATGACCTTTGCTAAAATAGGATATATCGAGCGCCTGAAATTTGCCGGAACGAAAATGAATCAACACTCCGGCAAAACATAGGCCACTCGCAGGTGTAACCTGCAAACATGGCCGGCCACTTGGATATTGAGCAACACAAGATATACATTTCAAAATATCTTATAAGACTCAAATTAGCATGCATTCAATAAGCAAAAGTAAATCATCTCATGCGTCCATACATCGTCGAATATTATCACTAATACATCCCGAATAGTGTCATACATATAACATCACTAGTACAACTAAAACCCTAGCACACGACGGGTATCGGTGCGGGCGGTGGACACCCACAGAGAAGGAACCATCACGGGATCATAGCTCCAGTGAGATCCCTGGAGAACCTGCCAGGTATTGGAGAACCTGTGCTCCAACGCAAACAAGTAGCGACGGACGAGCGCGTCCTCCTCACTGACACGGTGACGCACCACCTCCGCGGAGTCCTCGAGCCTCTGGACCGTCACTGGCCCACGCGACCGCCACCAAAGAAGGTTCGGGTCAACGACAGGCTGGCTCCTCACCAACCTGCACCACCGGTAGGTAGCGCCTCCCAGTACCACCCCGGCGGAGCCCAGTCCCGGACATGGCCCATCTGGTCAAGCAGGTGTCGTCCTCCGTCGACTCGACGATGAGGATGCGGGATAGGCATCGTCCACGTCGATGCGGGAAAATTGCTTTAACTAAAAAAAATAGCAACAAGTTCTTACTAACTAGTTCTATTAATTCAACTAGTTCTTACTAAAAATAAACTTACTATAAATAAAAATATTCTAGTACCTAATTAGTACCTAGTTCTTACTAACTAATTAGTACCTAAGAACTACTGCCCTAATTACCATCTAATTTGATGAACCTATAGGGGTGGAAAGTGGTAGTGGATATTCCAATTATCCAACTATAAAGTGGAATAAGTGGTCAAATTTTACTCGTTTTATGATTCATCTTAGAAATTTGATTCGTTTCCACCCTTACATAAACCCTAACTCATTTGAGCCGCATCCGCATCCGATTCGTTTCCACCCTAACTAATTTGATGGAGGTAGAAACCCTAGGCAGAGGTAGGGGAGAGGGAGGAGCAGGTGTGCTAACCTCGGGTGCCTGCGACGAGGGAGGGGCAGGCGGCGTCGAGGTCGTGGTCGGGGCTCCGGGGCGGCGTTGAGGTCGGGGGGGCGGGGGCGGCGCCGGGGCGGCGTCCCGGGGCGGCGTTGAGGTCGGGGTCGGGGGCGGCGTCCCGGGCGGTGTTGAGGTCGGGGGCGGGGCCGGCGTTGAATCTGGGGTCGGGGCGGCGTGGGGAGAGCGCGCGGCGGCCGAGGGGCGGCCGTGGTGAGGCTGAGGGTGGCCTCGGGCGGCGGCGGTGAGGAGACGACGGCGAGGGCGAGGGACGATTTGGGGAAGAATTGGTGGCCGGGGGTGGGGTGGGGGGAAACCGCTGTTTAAGTGAAACGTAACGGTAGCGTGTTTCCGGAAATGCGCTATAGCTAAGTTAGCTATAGCGCGTTTACTGAAACCCGCTACTGCTATTCCTTTCTCCTATTTCCCTTTTTTATTTTATTTTTCTTTACGTTTTATTTTTTCCCTTTCTCCTTTTTCTATTTCTTTCATTTTCATTTACTTTTCTACTTGTTTTTCACTTTATTTTATTTCCGTTAGCAGCAGCGCTTTACACGTAAGCGGGCTGCAGCTAAGGAGATTAGCAGTAGCGCTGGGCCATTATACGCGCTACTGCTAGGTTGGGCTAGCCATGTGCGCCCAGTTCAAACGTAGCAGCAGCGCTTTTTGCTAGTACGCGCTATTGCTAAAGTCATAGCAGTAGCGCGGTTTATTTACGCGCGCTGCTACTAAGTAGCAGCAACGCTTGATTTTGTACAGCGCTACTGGTAAAATTCGGTGTATAGGCTTTTCCCTAGTAGTGGAAACTCAGGGCGGCCTGGGTATGGAGATCGGTGGGTAAGCTGCATGGGCAAACCGACAGATGTTGACAATGGAGGCCTTGTGGCGCCGGTGGCAGCAGCAGCGGCGGGGACTTTGCGAGGGTTTCGAGCGAGGGAAGGTGTGTGTGTGTGTGCGCACGCCCGAGGAGATTTTGTGTGTGTGTGTGTGTGGAGGGGGGCGCGGGGTGTTTGAGGAAATGACGCGGGTACTGAAAATTTTACTACACAGGAGTCAAAGGCGGGAGTGAAATGCCGGGCTATTGAAAATTTTGATGATATTGCATCGCACACGGTCCGGAGATAACAACCGTGTGTTATGAAACAGAAAAACCCTCGAGGCGAGCATATATTTTCTAGGGATGCAGGCGGGATTGGGAACAAGAAACATCACACACAGTCCGAAGATAACAACCGTGTGTTATGAAACAGGAAAATCCTCGAGGCGGGCAGATTTTTTTAGAGAGGGAGCCTTGTGGAGCCCAATGTACTGTGCGGATGTGTGCGTGACAGGTGCACCGGCGTGGCACATGGTTAGTTTGAGTGAACCGTGTCTGTTGCATCATCCGACTTGTCTAATGTTCATAAATTTGGCGAAAAATGACGCGGGAGAGGGTAAGAACACGAACACACTTGCATGTGGACCAAATTTATGTATCAAAAGGGTGGTTTGATTTCCAAATACCAAATGCAACTTCGATGTGGCACCTCTCTCGCAAAGCGCATGTATTGCTTGCCCCCCTTGTGTCGGCACGATGGGAATCCTAAGCTATGAATGTAGGCCCCCTCCCCCTCAACCGAGGTTCACCTATCAAAGTGCGAAGTAGCTAGCAGCCCCCCTCCTCCCTCGTGTCGGCACGAAGGGAATCCTAAGCTATGAATGCAAGCCCCCCCCCCAACCAAGGTTCACTGTAGCAAAGTGCGAAGTAGCTAGCAGCCCCCCTCCCGTGTGTCGGCACGAAGGGAATCCTAAGCTATGAATGCATGTCCCCCAACCGAGGTTCACCGAGCAAAGTGTGAAGTAGAGCTAGCAGCCCCCTCCCTCGTGTTGGCACGAAGGGATTCCTAAGCTATGATTGCATGCCCCCCAACCGAGGTTCACCTAGCAAAGTGCGAAGTAACTAGCAGGCCCCCTCCCTCGTGTTGACACGAAGGGAATCCTAGCTAAGCTATGAAAGCATGCCCTCCCTCCCCCCAATTGAGGTTCAACCTAGCAAAGTGCGAATTAGCTAGCAACCACCCCTCCCTCGTGTCGGCACGAAGGGAATCCTAAGCTACGAATGCACATGCCCCCCCCAACCTAGGTTCACCTAGCACCCCCTCCCTCGTGTCGACACGAAGGGAATCCTAAGCTATGAATGCATGCCCTCGCCCCAACCGAGGTTCACCCTAGAAAAGTGCGAAGTAGCTAGCAGCCATCCCTCCCTCATGTTGGCACGAAGGGAATCCTAAGCTATGAATGCACATGCCCCCCCAACCGAGGTTCACCTAGCAAAGTGCGAAGTAGCTAGCAGCCCCCCTCATGTCGACACAGAGGGAATCCTAAGCTATGAGCATGCCCCCCATCCCCTCCCCCAACCGAGGTTGACCTAGCGAAGTGCGAAGTAGCTAGCAGCCCCCACCCCCCTTGTGTCGCCACGAAGGGAATCCTAATTAAGCTATGAATGCATGCCCCCCCAACCGAGGTTCACCTAGCAAAGTGCGAAGTAACTAGCAGGCCCCCTCCCTCGTGTTGACACGAAGGGAATCCTAGCTAAGCTATGAAAGCATGCCCTCCCTCCCCCCAATTGAGGTTCAACCTAGCAAAGTGCGAATTAGCTAGCAACCACCCCTCCCTCGTGTCGGCACGAAGGGAATCCTAAGCTATGAATGCAAGCCCCCCCCCACACACACACTTTCAGTTGGTGAGCCAGAGAGGCATCTCACCAAGATGGATCTAAAATAGACCAAGAATAATCCACCTTGGTCGTACAACCTCTCTCTTGTTGTTGGTCAAAGTGATGGCCGTCCATGCAACCCCGGAGATGGGCTAGCTCGCTAATAATCACGCAAGTAGCTAGTCCCCGAAGACAACCACTGCATGCATGTGGCCCAAACATATGTATGGAGAGGTGTGTTTTTGAGTAACAATGGAACAACTTTGATGTGGCATCGTGATTTCGAACTAGAAATCCCCACACTGAGTGAGGGTTAGGTTGACGATGCATATGTATGTTACACCACACTTCAAGCCAACGACGGGGATTCATATATGCATGCATGCGTGCATAGTATATGCGCTCAAAATTTATTAGGACTGAATCTCACCATGACCTATACTACGATAACACGAACCAAATGAAGAATCCGCCATGGTAACCTATCTTGTTGTTGGTCAATGTGATCATGGATGTCCACGCGGGCCCACGAATATATAGGCTTGTCGCCGATAACCACGCGAGGGAGTGTATCGTTCGAAGGCAACCACCACATGCATATGTATGGAGGTGATACGTGCACGCATGTTTGAATACACAACACTGATCTGGCACGTGTGTCAAAAATCGTACACTAGCTCCCCACACAGAGTGAGATCGGTTCATGATGGTGTCGTTGTACTAGCCACTTCGACTCGATGGGAGGGATTCATGCGTACACATGCATGTGTGTGTGCTCAAAGTGTACCATGCATGTCATCCCAGAGCAAAAATAATAATCCCCTCCTAAGTCAAATTAACCTCTCTTGTTGTCAGGCAAAAAGAAGTGATGGACCAATCGGGCCCACAAATGGAAAGCATCGATATCGCTGATAACCGCTTAAGTGGGTGTGAGAGGACAACCACCACCGCTTTGCATGTGGGCCAAACATATATATGTTGAATACCCAAAATGCAAAACTTTGATGTGCCACATGCCTCGAAAACCGTAAACCATGCACCCACATAGAGTGAGGTTCATATCAAGCGTACTACATATGATGGTCCCCTTCCCCCCTCTTCACCGCATACTATATGCTCATGCTGTAATATATGTACAACCCAAACGAATCCTCAACGATGGTGAAATTAATTAACCTCTCCTGATGTAGGTCAAAGTGATGCATGAATGCATGCATCGACGATGGCCTCATGGGCCCATAGATGGAAGCGTCACACGTGAGTGTCCTAGCTAGGATATATATGCATGTGGCCCAGAAAGGTGTTGTGTGATGTTTGAATAACCAATTTCACAATTTTGATGTGGCACGTGCCTCGGTAACCAAAAAGTCCCGACACTGAGTGAGGTGTACTTGTTCACGGACGCATACGTATAGTATATATGCTAGTCCCCTCCCACCTCTTCGACGCGTACTATATACCACCATAACACAAACAAAAAAGATTCTACCTTGCTGGTCAAATTAACCTCACTGCCGGCTGTTCGTCAAAGTGATGGACGATGACCTCGCGGGCCCACAGAAAGCGTCACACACGAGTATCGAGTGTCATGTAGGACAACCATCGACTGCATGTGGAAAAACATTTATGTATGAAAGGGTTGTGTAATGTTTTAAATAACGATTTCACGACTCTGATGTGGCACCAACCTGCCTAACAAAATGGCCAACCCACACGGTGGCTCATAACTCGTAGTGTACTGCGAGCCACCCGCCACCCTGAGACTCACACACCCACACACACCGCGAATCCACCGCAACTACGATGCATGTTAAATTAATTATCCCAGGGTGAACATACATGTTACCAAAGGAGGGACGTTTTAATTTCAAAAAAACTACAGAGATCATTAAGACGTTTTAGTACATTGATTGATTGATTTTCTATGGGTATAATGTGCAAAAATCAAATTTGAGCTACATGCACACGTGACAGTGCACCTAAATGGATTGCAAAAACACATGTGTCACACTGGGTGCATGTTTACTCCCCGTGCAACAAATTTCAAACATTGAGAATCTTGATTTTTAAATTCTAGTACATCCAAAACTTATTTGAAGTTCATGAAACTTATCGTGTTGTCATATGGACACCAATACAAAGTGGCATTGTACTTTTTTTGTCAAATTTGAGACCAGTTTTGATGTAATCTTTATCTAATTATAGACGGGAGATTATTAATAAGCAATAAAGTGGCAGCATTAATCATCCAAATAGAAAAAAATATACGTGCCACCGCACAACCCGTGTAGCGTGCGAGCAGGCGTGAGTTGACGGGACGCGTCCGCCGCGCAGGCAGACGGGGAGGCGTGCGTGCAGGTGTGTAAATTGACGGATGCGTGCTCGCTGCGTAGTGTCATCGGGAGGCATGCGAGTAGTTGTGTGAAACTTTGGTAGGCATGCCAGCGGTCCAATGCGTAGGCTCACCGGGAGGCGAGCCATCGGTTTGACCGCCGCCCACCTCTCTCCCACTACTCCATATTAATGGTGCACCCGAGCGGGCGCACCCCCCGTCCTCGCTGCACACACACAATCCTCTCTCTCCGCTTGCATCCTCGATGACGCTTTCAGTCCTCAAAGCCGTTAGTGTATGAGGATGCCGCCGAAGTGCCCCATCGGAGGGAGTGGCAATGCCGGGCTGCGAAAGCACCGGAGCATGGTGTGGAGATGGAGACAGAGGTTGCCATCGCCGCCGGTGAGTTATTGCTGCACCCTGACGTCGTCGACGGTGTCGAGCTTCCACAGCCGGAGGTGGAGTTCCAGACCAACTCCGACGACCACTTTGACGACGACTCCGACGACGACGGACAGCTGGTTAGTCATCTATACCCATTTATGTGTCAAATAGATCATAGGGTTTCTCTGGTTACTCCTGCCTCCCCCTTTTTGGAATAGAAATCCTGTGGTTATGTTCTCCCAATCCATGAAATCTGAGTAAGTTTCGTTAGATCCATGTAGTGTATTGATTGTTTGAATGGTACATGTGATAAGTGATTAGTTGTTTCATCTGTGCAAATGATTTCTACTAGTAATCCGACTAGGGTTAGTGTTTGTGCTAATAATTCCTAGCCAGGACTTGACAATTGATTTTGAATGACCTACCTATGTTTGTGCCATTATTTTCTTCAAGATTGGTCTGTACATAGACGGCTGTTCTTAAAAATCGAACCATAATCTCTGGATATGTATAAATAAATAGCCGTAAATTCCTAATCCTACTTCATGGCATGTAATCCTTGATTTGATGCCAAATTTGTTTTACTATTTGTATAGGTGCTGTTTGACGATGTGGACAGCGAGGATGAAGATGTCCAGAGGAGGTACAACAGGCAAATCCTGAGGGAGCTTTATGCGGGGATGCATAACAGGCGTATTAGGACCTGGAACGGCGGCTATGGATGCCCATTTTGCAACCAGAAGCTTCATGACACGTATCTAAGTCTTCTGGCGCATGCAAGAGGACGGGCCGTTGGCTCCTTCAAGCAGAAGTATTCTTGCAGGGTGGCGCATGATGCGTACGCCGAGTACCTGGAGAAGCTTCAGGATCGTGCCGACCTGTGAGATGAGATGTGGGATGGATGGAACTATATATGTACGCTTGAGTATGCTTAATACTGTTGAACTATGTACTACTTATGGTTGAACTATGCTTATCTACATGTACGCTTATTATCTATGTCTGAGTATGTTAAATATTTCACCAAATTTTGGTAAAAATTACAACGGGGGACCAATAAACCAGGCGGAGGTAGTACGTCAATCACACACGGTTCCCAAAATTGGAACCGTGTGCAATGAATTTCATTTTGCCTGCTACATCAATCACACACGGTTCGCTCTAGCAAACTGTCGCCCCCAAAATTCTTTGTGGGACAGAAAACCCTCACCACCCAATTCAAAAAAGAGAAAAGAAAACCCTCACCATCCCCACGTCACAAAAACCCTCACCCCGCCCACCACCCCCTCGGCCCCTCCGATACGTTCCCCACACAAGCTCCTTCGCGTCTATGCCATGGCACCGCCTATCATGGCGGTAAACACTTAGCTCGACGCCTACCGCTGCCGCGAGGCTGCTGGCAAAGCCCACCGCATTTCGCCACTTCCGCTTGCCGCCGCCTATCGCCATCGACTTTATCGATGCTGCTCGCGGTCGACCCAGCTCCGCTCGGTTGGGGAATCTGCTGTACTGAGGGTTCTTTCTCATGGACAACAAGGTAACTAATTTAACGAGATATTATCTCATCTCTTATCCTAGTTCATCTGCCTCCTTTAATCACCCGGCAGAAATCGCCGTGAATTCATTTTTATTCGAGCTGATTTGAGGGTTTTCTTTCATTCATAGAATGTACAGTGCGCCGACACTTTAGGACTTGGTGACCACCGCCAGAGTTTCCATCTCATCGTACGAGATAACTTGAGGACGCGCGCGGTATGTTCAATCTCACCCTAAATTGGTTGGCATGGCCTACTTTCATGAACCTATTCTAAATATCGCTACATTTGGATAAAAGGTGCCACATGCACCATATACGTCAAAGGGGATTTTCCCCTCTTCTTTCTATATTAGGCAAATTAATGATGTATTGTTCTTTCGATTACTCTCATATTTCCATGACATCATGTTGTGACAGCCTGGTTTTTGACCTCTTCTCTTTGCCTGATTTTTAGTTGGTTTGGATTTGAATTTGAAATTTTTGAAACACTTCAGATGGACTTAAACACTTGGGTACCCCCTTGACTTTCACCCAAGTGAATTATTTCTCTCCCTAAGCCATCATTTCTTCTCTGGTCCATCTCAAAATAATATTATGAATATTTTTCTAATGAAAAATATTCATTTTCTCTCAAAAACCCTAACTAGGCCCTTGTGTTCCAAAGCAACCACAATTTTTCTCGCCCACAAAAATCTGAGAAAATTCCCAAATATTCTTTGAACCCTAGGGCACCTTCCTGAGAAAAAATATTTCATCACTTTTTGGAATATTTTTGCTACAGAAAATATTTTCTGTTCTGGACAGAAATGGTAGTTTCTACAACAACTACTGTTTTACTTGCTCATTTGTGGCTGAATTTTCTTGTGCATCATCACCTTAATAGATGATTGCTAAAATCCAAAGCCCAGCTCCCAACTCTCAGTATTTCGACCACAGTAAGCTCTCAAAGTTACTGTCCAGAAACTTACCAGGAAGTTGAAATCCATGTTATTGCGCCCTCCTCACCGGTGTGTGCTCCGGCGGAGCCTCATCGCCCTCTGTTTCCCTCTCCCCTTCCTCTCATCTGACTAGCGGGGCCCGCTAGTTAGCCACTCTGTATGTGCCCGACGCGGTATGAGTGGTGGCACCCGCGAGGTTTACGCCTTCGACGTCACCCCCCAGTTCTGTTTATTTAAATTGAAAATTCAATATTATCCAGAGAGCTTCAAACAGCCAAAACTTTTTAACCATAAGTCCAAATGAATTGATTCTTTTTGCATTGTGTTCTTTATGAAGAAATCTAGTAGCTCACCAAAAATGAGATTTTTCTCTGCTGTGTAGATTTTCTAGTGAGTTTCAGAAGGGTTCTTGATGTTTTATTTTTGTGTTTATAATTGTTTTCAGAAAGTGAAGCTTGTCTTGAGGATCACCAGGAGGATTGTGAACCTCATCTGCACTAAGGCAAGCCACAACAACATTTTCAACCTGAATTAATGGTTTAATCCATGCATTTAAATCACTAGAATAATATTTATATTCTGTTGCTTGCTTGTTTGAGTTGATATGCTTAGTTTGCAAAAGTTTGAAGGTAATTTGGTTGGTTAAGTAACTAGAAGTAATATTTGTTAGGAATAAGTAATATGGTTATGGATATAAGTAATTATTTTTGGGTTATTTTCTTAAATGAGATAAATGATAAATTTTCTAAGTAAAGATTCTGACTAAATTGATGATAAATCATAACCAGAGGGGTGTTATGAGCTGTTGATGTCTATGCTTAGTGTGGATATGGTTGACCCAGTTATTTCTGTTGATATATGTTGCATATGTTTGTGATGCATTTTCATGGCATATCATGACACCGGTTATTTTCACCTTAAGTTGAATCTTATAATAACTCAACTTGAACATATCATTAATCGGGTCATGGTGCCACTGAATAGAGTTTTTCTAGTGCAACCACATTTGCCTTTATGGGAAGGCCTTTATTCGGTGCATTGTCATGCCTCTTGTCGGTGCCTCCAACGACGGAAGGTTATGGGCGTGCGGTACCCTGGTCCGGTAAGCATACATAACCTTGTGTGCCCCTTGTTGTTCTTATGGTACCTTGTCCCCGTTTGGGACCGTTTATGTTTTGCCACGACGGTGGCCGTTGGTGTCTTTGGTAGACACGGGGTCACCCAGGACTAGCCCAGCGGGGAGTGAGTCAGAGTGGCCGGGAGAGTGTCATGGAAATGGAGGGGTTTCGTCGGAACGCCGTTAGTCTACCCGAATGGGAGTGCGAGGCCATGGGTTTCGTGGTGTGGGTACAGTGCGCTATGATACGTCTCCAATGAATCTATAATTTTTGATTGCTCCATGCTATATTATCTACTGTTTTAAAACATTGTTGAGCTTTATTATACAATTTTATATTATTTTTGGGACTAACCTATCAACCGGAGGCCCAGCCCAGAATTGTTGTTTTTTTACCTGTTTTAGGGTTTTGAAGAAAAGGAATATCAAACGGAGTCCAAACGGAATGAAACCTTCGGGAATGTGATTTTCTCATCGAATACAACTCAGGAGACTTGGACCCTACGTCAAGACACGTAACAGGAGGCCACGAGGTAGGGGGCGCGCCTGCCCCCCCAGGCGCGCCCTCCACCCTCATGGGCCCCCTGTTGCTCCACCGACGTACTTCTTCCTCCTATATATACCCACGTACCCCCAAACGATCAGAAACGGAGCGAAAACCCTAATTCCACTGCCATAACTTTTTGTATCCACGAGATCCCACCTTGGGGCCTGTTCCGGAGCTCCGTCGGAGGGGGCATCGATCACGGAGGGCTTCTTCATCAACACCATAGCCCTTCCGATGAAGTGTGAGTAGTTTATCTTAGACCTACGGGTCCATAGTTAGTAGCTAGATGGCTTCTTCTCTCTTTTTGGATCTCAATACAATGTTCTCCCCCTCTCTTGTGGAGATCTATTCGATGTAATCTTCTTTTTGCGGTGTGTTTGTTGAGACCGATGAATTGTGGGTTTATGATCAAGTCTATCTATGAACAATATTTGAATCTTCTCTGAATTCTTTTATGTATGATTGGTTATCTTTGCAAGTCTCTTCAAATTATCAGTTTGGTTTGGCCTACTAGATTGATCTTTCTTGCAATGGGAGAAGTGCTTAGCTTTGGGTTCAATCTTGCGGTGTCCTTTCCCGGTGACAGTAAGGGCAGCAAGGCATGTATTGTATTGTTGCCATCGAGGATAACAAGATGGGGTTTTCTTCATATTGCATGAGTCTATCCCTCTACATCATGTCATCTTGATTAAGGCGTTACTCTGTTTTTAACTTAATACTCTAGATGCATGCTGGATAGCGGTCGATGAGTGGAGTAATAGTAGTAGATGCAGGCAGGAGTCGGTCTACTTGTCTCGGACGTGATGCCTATATACATGATCATGCCTAGATATTATCATAATTATGCTCAATTCTGTCAATTGCTCAACAGTAATTTGTTCACCCACCGTAGAATACTTATGCTCTCGAGAGAAGCCACTAGTGAAACCTATGGACCCCGGGTCTATCTTTATCATATCAATCTCCTACTACTTAGTTTTTTACTTTGCTATTTAATTTGCCTTTACTTTACTTTGCATCTCTATCATAAAAATACCAAAAATATCATATCTATCAGATCTCACTCTCGTAAGTGGCCTTATAGGGATTGACAACCCCTATTTGCATTGGTTGTGAAGATTTATTTGTTTTGTGCAGGTACGAGGGACTTGCGCGTAGCCTCCTACTAGATTGATACCTTGGTTCTCAAAAACTAAGGGAAATACTTATGCTACTTTGCTGCATCATCCCTTCCTCTTCGGGGAAAACCAACGCAGTGCTAAAAGAGGTAGCAAGAAGGATTTCTGGCGCCGTTGCCGGGGAGGTCTACGCAAAAGTCAACATACCAAGTACCCATCACATACCCTTATCTCCCGCATTACATTATTTTCCATTTGCCTCTCGTTTTCCTCTCCCCCACTTCACCCTTACCATTTTATTCGCCCTCTCTCTCTCCATCCTCCCTCTCTTTCTCTATTTGCCTCTTTTTTCCCGTTTGCTTTTTGTTTGCTTGTGTGTTAGTTTGCTTGCTTGTCATGATGGCTCAAGATAATACTAAATTGTGTGACTTCACCAATACCAACAACAATGATTTTATTAGCACTCCGTTTGCTCCTCTTACCGATGCTGAATCTTGTGAAATTAATGCTGCTTTGCTGAATCTTGTTAAGAAAGATCCGTTCTCTGGCCTTCCTAGTGAAGATGCCGCTACCCATCTAAATAGCTTCGTTGATTTGTGTGACATGCAAAAGAAGAAAGATGTGGATAATCATATTGTTAAATTGAAGCTATTTCCTTTTTCGCTTAGAGATCGTGCTAAAGCTTGGTTTTCGTCTTTGCCTAAAAATAGTATTTTGATCATGGAACAAGTGCAAAGATGCTTTTATCTCTAAGTATTTTCCTCCCGCTAATATCATCTCTCTTAGAAACGATATTATGAATTTTAAGCAACTTGATCATGAACATGTTGCACAAGCTTGGGAGAGAATGAAATTAATGATACGTAATTGCCCTACTCATGGTTTAAATTTGTGGATGATTGTTCAAAAAATTTATGCCGGATTGAATTTTGCTTCTAGAAATCTTTTAGATTCGGCCATGGGAGGCACTTTTATGGAAATCACTTTGGGAGAAGCTCCTAAACTCCTAGATAATATCATGGTTAATTATTCTCAATGGCACACTGAAAGATCTACTAATAAAAAGGTGCATGCGATAGAAGAAATTAATGTTTTGATTGGAAAGATGGATGAACTTATGAAATTATTTGCTAATAAGAGTGTTTTTTCTGATCCTAATGATATGCCCTTGTCTACTTTGATTGAGAATAATAATGAATCTATGGATGTGAATTTTGTTGGTAGGAACAATTTTGGTAACAATGCGTATAGAGGAAATTTTAATCCTAGGCCTTATCCTACTAATCCCTCTAATAATTATGGTATTTCCTAACAACAATTCTTATGGAAATTATAATAAGATGCCCTCTGATTTTGATTCTAATATTAAAGAATTTATTACTTCGCAAAAGAATTTTAATGCTATGATTGAAGAAAAATTGCTTAAGATTGATGATTTGGCTAGGAACGTTGATAGAATTGCTCTTGATGTTGATTCTTTGAAACATAGATCTATTCCACCTAAGCATGATATCAATGAGTCTCTCAAAGCCATGAGAATTTCCATTGATGAGTGCAAAGAAAGAACCGCTAGGATGCGTGCTAAGAAAGATGCCTTTATAAAAGCGTGTTCTTCTAGTTCCTATGAAAATAATGATGAAGATCTAAAAGTTATTGATGTGTCCCCTATTAAATCTTTGTTTTGAAATATGAATCTTGATAATAATAGGACTAAATATGATCCACCTTTACCCAGAAGGCATTCTAAGAATTCGGAATTTGTTGATCTTGATGTTAAAATTGATAAAAGTTGGATTGAAGAAATTAAAACCCTAGATGTTGCTAAACCCACTATTATGGATTTTAAGGAATTTAACTATGAAAATTTCTCTTTGATTGATTGTATTTCCTTGTTGCAATCCGTGCTAAATTCTCCTCATGCTTATAGTCAAAATAAAGCGTTTACTAAACATATCGTTGATGCCTTGATGCAATCTTATGAAAAAAAACTTGAATTAGAAGTTTCTATCCCTAGAAAACTTTATGATGAGTGGGAACCAACTATTAAAATTAAAATTAAAGATCATTAATGCTATGCTTTATGTGTTTTGGGTGCTAGTACTGTTTCCACGATTCCAAAGACTTTGTGTGATTTGTTAGGTTTCCGTGATTTTGATAATTGCTCTCTAAACTTGCACCTTGCGGATTCCACTATTAAAAACCTATGGGAAGAATTAATGATTTTCTTATTGTTGCAAATAGGAATTATGTGCCCGTAGATTTTATTGTTCTTGACATAGATTGCAATCCTTCATGTCCTATTATTCTTGGTAGACCTTTTCTTAGAACGATTGGTGCAATTATTGATATGAAGGAAGGAAATATTAGATTCCAATTTCCATTAAGGAAAGGCATGGAACACTTTCCTAGAAAAAAGATTAAATTACCTTATGAATCTATTATGAGAGCCACCTATGGATTGCCTACCAAAGATGGCAATACCTATATCTATTCTTGCTTATTCTGCCTAGCTAGGGGCGTTAAACGATAGCGCTTGTTGGGAGGCAACCCAATTTTATTTTTATTCCTTGCTTTTTGCTCCTATTTAGTAATAAACTAGTCGTCGAACCGTGCAAGATGCACGGGCTAGTCATTGTGAGAACACATGAAGAAATTAATAGGTTATCCGGTACACATAGATTTTCATAATGAAATATATAAAATTCTAAAATTCACCTATTAAATATTAGTAATGAAATAATTGAACAAATTGCTTAACATATAAGAAAATGTGTGAAATTTGTTATCTAGGAGAAGTACATTGGCTTATACAACGAAACTCATAAGACAACTATGCACCCATAGCATCAAGATGTTCATAGACCATGGAACATTTTTTAAACACTTAAATTATATTTGGAAGTATGTTAGGTAATTATACTCGCAATATACATCGAACTCAAACAGTTTGACTGTTTCTTATCATTAAGTAAAAAATTCTCAAATGGTACTTATAAAAATCAATCATCTGTCCAAAAAAAATTTGAAAGGGCAATCTCTAAAAAGAAAATGGAATAAGTGTGTGCCATTAACAATGCAACAAAATTACAAACCATCTTCTAACAAAATAGTACACCACAGATAAGAACCCACAATGAATTAGTATATAACACAAACTAAAATACCTATGGTCAGATCAATTGACAAAAAACTATTGATGCATTAATGTTTCAGTACACCAAACCATGGAACAGAATAGAAGCCAAAGGAACAATTTTCAATTTGTAGTATGTGGATAAACATAGTTGCAGTTTTATAATCAAATAGTAAAATTTTATTTAAATGAGAACAAAAAACATGATAAATGTCGGCTACTACAAATTAGCAAGAAAATAACAAAATGGATAATAATCTGACCAAACTCCTAGCAAGTGTTTGCCAACATGCTAGCCTTAGCATCAGATAGCATAGCTTCGGCAGGGAGTTGATTTCTCTGTCCAGCACATAGACATTGCCATGTACCTGTTTATATATTAGCCCGGCACCTGAGAACCACGTGAGTTGATTCCCTTACCAGTCATGATAGTCCAATGGTACCATAACAAAGCTAGGGATATGTTAAATTCAACTAACATATGGAAAGTTATTATATTCTATAAGTTAGAGTACCATCCGGTTTATTTGAACAACTTATTAAGGAGGTAATATATGCATCCATTGTAAATAGAAATCAATCTCAAGGCGGAAGGATCTGCTCGTAACTAATGAGTGTGTGTATCTATATGTTTGCATCGGATAAAATCCAGTGGAAGCATATCACATCATTGTTCCAAGAAACTGAAAAGGTAAGAGCACATATTAAACTCTAACGGCTACTGCTCAAATAAACGTTCAGTGTTGTATACAAATTTAGTACTATCATGTCGCTTCTAAGTATGCTTAGGCATGTCGACATGGGGATGATATTGCAACAGTAAATGTGTAAACAGTGTAATCATTGCTTTAATATTTCCTTACCTTTTAGTAAATCAGTAACAATTATACGGCTGCATGCATCTCCCAGATGCAGAGGCCGGGGGTACATCCTCCTTTTCTAAAAAAAATTAACAATTCGCCATATTCTTGCATCTAAAGTTATTGGATAAGCTGCGCAGACTGGTCTAATTCATCTGCATAAGTGATGTCAAAGCGAGTAAATGGTAAAATGAAGAGAACCAAATAGAGCAATAGTCAGTAGATGCTAATTGAAAAAAAATGGTCTGGGTTGTCGAGCAATGTGATCATTCTTAGAGTGGTTTGAAGTCTACAAATATCTCAATGCAGCATGAGAAAATCAAATCAATGAATCGAAAATGCGCGCCATAGTTATTTGGCACAATCGTCGACAATACACATATGTAAAAAAAATAAGAAAGTACAACTCTTGTACGAATTAGTTTATTTATATAGATGAAGTCAGTGCTAAGCTGCTGAAAATAAATACTGTTTAACCTAAAAGAGGGTTGACATAATAAACTAAATTCTGACTTTAGCATTTTTGTAAATTAAATTATCCAAATCTCAATTGACTGAACAGAGCATAACAGTAAATCCAATGCAGTATTTAGCCAAAGATCCTTTTTTCAGATTTACTTCTATACAAAGGATCAATGTATGCACGACACATACCTATTAGACTTTACGGAAGAATGAAATAAACAAAAGGAGAGAAGATGAGGGTGAATATATAGAATCAACATAGCAAACAGTCACTTGGCTGCCCTACACATTCACTGAAGATGAGTACATGTGCGTATTGCTCCTGACTGAAGCATCGGCCATCAACTATTATTGTATACCTGTGCAAGTTGTGTAGCCGGCAAGCAGTAGTAGGCCTAGCCCGATCCTCGTCGGGTAGTAATCACCAAGGGCAACAATATATGCTCAAGTCAGCTAGGCGGCTGCACTAAACTGTCTCCATTGGGGTTGACACATCTATACGGTTACTGCTCAACTAAACAATTTTGCTTTGATGGAGAATCCATCGGTTCAGCAATGGTGAATCCATGGCATGGAGCAGGGAGGCTAAAGTAAATCTTACTTCCTCGATGGATGGACGCATCCTGATGTGTGATGTAGGGTAAACAATCCTGCTTTGATGAAGAGCCTAACGGGCGCTGCGGTGGAAAGAGGAGAAAAGCGGCGGCTAGACCCACACCACGAATCGGAGAACCTAAGGGCTTTACGAAGGAACGATGCAGGGTTGGGATACCTCACGTCTTCACAGGGATCGTATGGAACTCTTTTTCTTTTTTGAATCTACCGGACTCTTTTATTTATAGATATAGTCGCACGACATTGTTTTTTACCTAAATTGCAGAAACTGAAGAGAGTAAAACTTTTATATAACAGATCAAAGGAACATGAATTTTGAAGATTATTCAAGGCGCAAATCAAAAGTAAGGAGTACGAAAATTGAATCAAATCTTGGTTTTCCTGTTACTGTAAGCAATATAAACTGTATGCATACTCTCACAACATGATTCAAACGGTACAGAAAATCTCTAGAAAATAATTGGATAGAAGATGCTTCGCTAATCCGAATCCAATGGTAAAGTGTGATGGATTCAAGTATAAATCAGGAAAAGAATAAAATAGCTGAACTTAATTTTTTTACCACATGGTTGCGACATGCATGACATGATAAAGAGCCATATCATTGCCTCTCTCATCTCACACATTACACTCTCAGTTTTCTTCCATGTCACCAAAAGGGGAATACTCTTTTTGTCATTAAGATTGATAATAATCAATTCATATTATTGATGACAGAAAGGCCTATTCCAACCTTCTAGCGAACAAACAACTACCACAACCACAACTTGGTACAATTTAAGAACCATAAGAAGTCAGAATAAGAAAAACTTATGCAAACAGGGAGAAAGAAGTACACATTTGGGTACAATTGGAGAGGAGCAGTACAGAGCACTTGTGCTGTTTGCTTAAAGTGTTGGAGCATGTACCCTTGGATCTCCCCAAATGCAAATACGGATCCGTTGAATGCTTATAAAATGATTCACGTGTTGGTCCGGATTGAGCTCTTCTTTAACTGAGATGATCCGTCGAGTTGCGACGTACTTTCTGGTCAAAGAGATATGTAAAGACTGGCTCCATTTGCTCCCTGTTGCGATGTTGCTGAATCGATCTCCAAGTATATAGCTAGCTTGTGAAAAACAAATTAATCAACCGGCAATAACACACCCCAAAATACATAATGCCAGAATCTATCTATGGCCGAAAACAAATAACGATATGTGTACATGCATGCATTGTACGTGAATCAATCAGCTACTTGCCATGTACTTACCTGCTTTCGGCATCCGGTCAGTTCAAAAAGTAGTCGAATTAGCTTCCATAGGTGCGTAATCGCTGGAAAGAACTCTGCCTGTTGCATCGGCTATGTCGGGCTGTGCCACCAGGACATCGGTCAGAATTTGGAATCCTTCTTCATCAACCATTGACATCCCGGAGAGTAGTAGACATGTTAGACGTTGATGGGGAGATTGGATCGGAGGCCTCCAACAAATCTTGGTATGATTCAACGGCTTAGAACCAACAGGAGGATCACATCAATGCATCCATGTATGGAAAACCCATAAGTAGCCATCTATGTGTCAGATGTTCTAGATCAAAGTAGCGTATGATTTGACTTTGAAGAGGAGATAATCGTTACCTGAGATCATCGATATTTGTGTCGGAGCAAGAAATAGCTGCAGAATATACTACGGGATATCAATGTAGTGTGGCCGATCTAGATGAGGAACTCAAATTTTAGGCAGTAAGGTGTTGATCAATTGGATCCATGTCGCGAAACTCGTTTTCTTCAGGTTGGAGAGAGATGATGGTTTCCTTTTTCATCAAGAAAGAGAGAGATTGGAGAGAGGAAGCGTTGGTGGAGAGAAACATACGGGGGAGAGAGAGAGAACAGAGAGAGAGGAGCATAGGGGAAGAGAGAAAACGAATAAATAATGGAACGTGAGAGAACTGAGAGATAAAGGAACGTGTGTTTCCACGGGGAGAGGGAGAATAAAGGAATATGGAGGGCTGCGTATGTTAGGATTTTTTCTAGTTACAAACAAAAAGGTTTGTGGGCCTTTTAATAGTTTTTTTTGAGAATTATATAATAGAGTTTTTTTTAATGCAGGATTTTCTGAGTCGATCTACACCGTAATAATTTGGTCCCACCAGATTAACGGCTCGTAAATTCTAATTATTATGAGAATTTCTAAGGAGTCACAAATTAGTATAGGTATAGATAGATAAATTATATAGCCTCTGTGTTGGTTGTGCTTTTTGTGTTTAATTAGTGTTTGTGCCAAGTAGAACCGTTGGAAAGACTTGGGGAAAGTCTTGTTGAACTTGCTGTAAAAAACAGAAACTTTAGTGCTCACGAGAACTACTGTCATTTTTATTTGGAGAGTGATATTTAGTTAATTATTTTTGAAGATGATTAATAGATAAATTCCTCACGTCCAGCAATTTATTTTAGAATTTTTGGGGTTCCAGATCTTGCGCTAGCTACAGATTACTACAGACTGTTCTGTTTTTGACAGATTCTGTTTTTCGTTTGTTGTTTGCTTATTTTGATGAATCTATGGCTAGTAAAATAGTTTATGAACCATAGATAAGTTGGAATACAGTAGGTATAACACCTATATAAATAAAGAACGAGTTCATTACAGTACCTTGAAGTGGTCTTTTGTTTTCTTTCGCTAACGGAGCTCACGAGTTTTCTACTTTAAGTTTTGTGTTGTGAAGTTTTCAAGTTTTGGGTAAAGATTTGATGGATTATGGAACAAGGAGTGGCAAGAGCCTAAGCTTGGGTATGCCCATGGCACCCCCAAGATAATATAAGGACACCTAAAAGCCAAAGCTTGGGGATGCCCCGGAAGGCATCCCCTCTTTCGTCTACTTCTATCGGTAACTTTACTTGGAGCTATATTTTTATTCGCCACATGATATGTGTTTTGCTTGGAGCGTCTTGTGTTATTTGAGTCTTTGCTTGTTAGTTTACCACAATCATCCTTGATGTACACACCTTTTTAGAGAGCCATACATGATTTGGAAATTGTTAGAATACTCTATGTGCTTCGCTTATATCTTTTGAGTTATATAATTTTGCTCTAGTGCTTCACTTATATCTTTTAGAGCACGGTGGTGGATGTGTTTTATAGAAACTATTGATCTCTCATGCTTCACTTAGATTATTTTGAGAGTCTTAATAGCATGGTAATTTTCTAAAAAACCTAATATGCTTGGTATGCAAGATTAATAATAAAACTTTCTTATGAGTGTGTTGAATACTAAGAGAAGTTTGATGCTTTATAATTGTTTTGAGACATGGAAGTAATAATATCAAAGTCGTGCTAGTTGAGTAGTTGTGAAATTGAGAAATACTTGTGTTGAGGTTTGCAAGTCCCGTAGGATGCACGTATGGTAAACGTTATGCAACAAATTTGAAACATGAGGTGTTATTTCATTGTCTTCCTTATGAGTGGCGGTCGAGGACGAGCGATGGTCTTTTCCTACCAATCTATCCCTCTAGGAGCATGCGCGTAGTACCGAGGTTTTTGATGACTTGTAGATTTTTGCAATAAGTATGTGAGTTCTTTAGGACTAATGTTGAGTCCATGGATTATACGCACTCTCACCCTTCCATCCTTGCTAGCCTCTTCAGTACCGTGCATTGCCCTTTCTCACATTGAGAGTTGGCGCAAACTTTGCCGGTGCATCCAAACCCCGTGATATGATACTCTTTCACATATAAACCTCCTTATATCTTTCTCAAAACAGCCACCATACCTACCTATTATGGCGTTTCCATAGCCATTTCCGAGATATATTGCCATGCAACTTTCCATCATTTCGTTCATCATGACACATTCATCATTGTCATATTGCTTAGCATGGTCATGTAGTTGACATAGTATTTGTGGCAAAGCCACCGTTCATAATTCTTTCATACATGTCACTCTTGGTCCATTGCATATCCCAGTACACCGCCGGAGCCATTCATATAGAGCCATCTTTTGTTCTAGTATCGAGTTGTAATCATTGAGTTGTAAATAAATAGAAGTGTGATGATCATCATTTTCTAGAGCATTGTCCCAATTGAGGAATATAAAAAAAAGAGAAAGGCCACAAAAAAGGCCCAAAAAATGAGAGAAAAAGAGAGAAGAGACAATGTTACTATCCCTTGCCACACTTGTGCTTCAAAGTAGCACCATGATCTTCATAGTAGAGAGTCTCTCATGTTATCACTTTCATATACTAGTGGGAATTTTTCATTATAGAACTTGGCTTGTATATTCCAACAATGGGCCTCCTCAAGTGCCCTAGGTCTTCGTGATTAACCAAGTTGGATGCACACCCACTAGTTTCTTTTGTTGAGCTTTCATACATTTATAGCTCTAGTGCATCCGTTGCATGGCAATCCCTACTCCTTGCATTAACATCAATCGGTGGGCATCTCCATAGCCCATTCATTAGCCTCGTTGATGTGAGACTTTCTCCTTTTTGTCTTCTTCACATAACCCCCCTCATTATATTCTATTCCACCTATAGTGCTATGTCCATGGCTCGCGCTCATATATTGCGTGAAAGTTTATAGGTTTGAGATTACTAAAGTATGAAACAATTGCTTGGCTTGTCATCGGGGTTGTGCATGATGATAGCATTCTTGTGTGACGAAAATGAAACATGACTAAACCATATGATTTTGTAGGGATGAACTATCTTTGGCCATGTTATTTTGAGAAGACATAATTTCTTAGTTAGTATGCTTGAAGTTTTATCATTTTTATGTCAATATGAACTTTTTTCTTGAATCTTTCGGATCTGAATATTCATACCACAATTAAGAAGAATTACATTAAAGTTATGCCAAGTAGCACTTCGCATCAAAAAATTCTGTTTTTATCATTTACCTATTCGAGGACGAGCATGAATTAGGCTTGGGGATGCTTGATACGTCTCCAACATATCTATAATTTTTGGTTGCTCCATGCAATATTATCTACTGTTTTAAAACATTATTGGGATTTATTATCCACTTTTATATTATTTTTGGGACTAACCTATTAACCGGAGGCCCAGCCCAGAATTGTTGTTTTTTGCCTGTTTTATGGTTTCGAAGAAAAGGAATATCAAACGGAGTCCAAACGGAATGACACCTTCGGGAACGTGATTTTCTCATCGAATACAACTCAGGAGACTTGGACCCTACGTCAAGACACGTAACAGGAGGCCACAAGGTAGGGGGCACGCCTACCCCCCCAGGCGCGCCCTCCACCCTCGTGGGCCCCCTGTTGCTCCACCGACGTACTTCTTCCTCCTATATATACCCACGTACCCCCAAACGATCAGAAACAGAGCGAAAACCCTAATTCCACTGCCATAACTTTTTTTGATTCACGAGACCCCACCTTGGGGCCTGTTCCGGAGCTCCGCCGGAGGGGGCATCGATCACGGAGGGCTTCTTCATCAACACCATAGCCCTTCCGATGAAGTGTGAGTAGTTTATCTTAGACCTACGGGTCCATAGTTAGTAGCTAGATGGCTTCTTCTCTCTTTTTGGATCTCAATACAATGTTCTCCCCCTCTCTTGTGGAGATCTATTCGATGTAATCTTCTTTTTGCGATGTGTTTGTTGAGACCGATGAATTGTGGGTTTATGATCAAGTCTATCTATGAAGAATATTTGAATCTTCTCTGAGTTCTTTTATGTATGATTGGTTATCTTTGCAAGTCTCTTCAAATTATCAGTTTGGTTTGGCCTACTAGATTGATCTTTCTTGCAATGGGAGAAGTGCTTAGCTTTGGGTTCAATCTTGCGGTGTCCTTTCCCGGTGACAATAAGGGCAGCAAGGCACGTATTGTATTGTTGCCATCGAGGATAACAAGATGGGGTTTTCTTCATATTGCATGAGTCTATCCCTCTACATCATGTCATCTTGCTTAAGGCGTTACTCTGTTTTTAACTTAATACTCTAGATGCATGCTGGATAGCGGTCGATGAGTGGAGTAATAGTAGTAGATGCAGGCACGAGTCGGTCTACTTGTCTCGGACCTGATGCCTATATACATGATCATGCCTAGATATTCTCATAATTATGCTCAATTATGTCAATTGCTCAACAGTAATTTGTTCACCCATCGTAGAATACTTATGCTCTTGAGAGAAGCCACTAGTGAAACCTATGGCCCCCGGGTCTATCTTTATCATATCAATCTCCTACTACTTAGTTGTTTACTTTGCTATTTACTTTGCCTTTACTTTACTTTGCATCTTTATCATAAAAATACCAAAAATATTATCTTATCTTATGTATCAAATCTCACTCTCGTAAGTGGCCTTATAGGGATTGACAACCCCTATTTGCGTTGGTTGCAAGGATTTATTTGTTTTGTGCAGGTAAGAGGGACTCGCGCGTAGCCTCCTACTGGATTGATACCTTGGTTCTCAAAACCTGAGGGAAATACTTACGCTACTTTGCTGCATCATCCCTTCCTCTTCGGGGAAAACCAACGTAGTGCTAAAAGAGGTAGCACGCTACCTCTGTAGAGTGTATTAGATCTATCGATAGCTGAGTCCATGGTTACAGACACGCTCGAAAGTAGGTCACACCATGGGTCAACGTTTAAATTAATTTTGCACACTAAGACATGAACTTTGCACCATTGAGAAGATGATATTTGGGAAAACATTGTGTTGATGCAGACCAAGTTGTTGGTCCGTTTGTGATCTCGGTAAGACCACCGTTTGGTTACGAGGTAACCCCATCAAAGACCACGAGGTTGGTCTGTTTGTGATCCGAGAGCGACCACCGTTTGGTAAGCAAGTCCGAGGGACTTATATCACAAGGTCATGATCACTGCATGTATGATGTTGCATTAGTAAAGCAATTGGTTAAATATCATGATATTGCTTGTCATTATGTTTATGTTTGTTGTGAGCTTGCAAGTACATTCAATGTACTGACCTGGCGTGTCATGTCAGCTTTCAGGAAAGTCTCGTTGGAAAGGAGTGTTGTCCGAGTCTAGATCGTGTCCACATCGGTGTCCCTGTGCTATGGAGTTCCGTTACGACGTCGTTCCGCTGTCGCGTAGTTGTTATGATCGAGGCCCCCTTTATGTTCACTAAATAATATACATATTGTTCAGCCGCACCGTGTGTGCCGCTTGGCCTCGCCACCTGTTGTAGTATGAACTATGATCCACTAGCATCAATAAAACGGTTGTTTTCTGTACCAAGATGTTGTGTGTTGCCAGAAGACATGGCCTCTGGGCTGGCAATGCATGGTAAAACGGTTGCTCTGAGCCGGGGTGCCACAACGGTTGGTATCAGAGCCACGCTGACTATAGGCCACGCTAGACTATGACGTGTTAAATGGACGTTAGTTACAAGTTTAAGTTGAGTGCTGGTAACATTTGTAGCGGGTTGTTGCATGGTATGCACTCGTTTTATTTTTATGCTAACCTACTAATGGTTGTGAGTGTAGATGGCTCCGGTGCCGTATCCGTGCCAGTTGCAGCTGATGCCGTACATGTCACCGCATCTCCTTTGTAACGTGTGGTGTCCGCTGTACCCCCTCGATGACAACCCAGTCTACCGTGTGTACCGGGAGCGTCAAGCAGACTCAGTGTATGAGTATCACGCAGTGGTTACACTGCGCACCATTTCCGATTCCAGCACTTACACTCGTACCTCTCGGAGCAGTTTTGCTTCTACAGCTTCCCAGGCCGTCCAGTTTGCTGCATTCGAGGTCCTTGTCGAGCTTCGTTATAACGAGGTCCGGATGCAGAACCACCCAGGTTTCCACTACTATCCTTCTCTACACGACAATGGTCGTATCCGTTTTCCTATCATTGATCTGAAGTCTGATAGTGTTGCTAGCCACCTTTCTCATTATATCACTATTGGCTACCTTATGATCCACGAGCTGGCCCGAGAGCCGACTCGTGCTCGTACTGCTTTAGCCACTACTAGATCTTTCACTACTCCATCCTCTACGGGATTTACCCCTTATATTCCATCCAGTTCTAGTTCACCTATTTCACCGGTTACTCCTCCGAGTAGCTCGGGCACCTCGATCTTGAATCCTCCCAGTGCTCCTGCTGAGTGGGTTTCCCTTCTCACTACTTGTCGGAGTAACCGACCACGGGTACCCCGAGAACGGCAAGACGATATTTCAAGACATCGGGGCTAGCAAAGCCCCTCAGTCCGACTATCCGGCCGCTCCTGCCGACTTCCCGTCCGACTGCCCTGCCCGGCCGACTGCCGGCTGCCGACTGCGCCAACCAGCCGGCTGCCGACTGCAGCCCGACCCGACAATGACAAGACCTCGACGAGACGGCCATACCGCGGACAAGACAACCATCCCGCGGCGCCATCATCTACAATGTACCGTGTCCCCTGGGTACTGATTTATAAAGTATCCCAGGGGACAAGCATGACATGTGCCATGCCACTAGCCATGCCTACATGGCTTGGCACGTAAGCTACCCAAGATAGCTTACATCCAACGCCACCACCATTTAGCTTAAGTAGCAAGCTAGCTCCCACTATATATATACCACACATCCATCCATCCAGGGAGGATGGACTCCCACACACATGCATACATGCTCACGTAGGAGCACACCCATCCGCATCGGCCACATGCCATGGGCATAGCCGGCCACTAGCATACCACATACATGCATTTACCAATCCAGGTGTCTACGGCACTAATCTCAGATACAGCTCTAGGAACGACTCTGTACCGGATATATCAGATACACTCAGACATGCAGCAGTAGGAGTATTATCTCTACGGAGAGCTTCGAAACTGGGTAAACCACCGCGTGCTACTCGCATACCCGCTCCCGGGCCTATCAGCAGCAGCCTTACCCACACACTAAGCCCTTGTGGCATCTGTCGACTCGCAAGCCCCCCGTGAGAAATACCACGACAGTTGGCGCCCACCGTGGGGCGGTACTACTACTACGCTACCACGCTGCTGCTGGTTTCGCTGTCCGGGCAGGACCCTTTTCTCATCATCGCCTCCGCCGCGGCGTCGCGCCGTCTCTCCGGTAGCGCTCGGCGGCTCGACTTCGACCCGCCCCCGGAGCGGCCGTGCGGGACGGCGCGCCCTCGCCGTCGGCTTCGTCATCTTCGTCATCACCAACGCAGCGCCGGCCGTCCGTCCACGCGCACGCCCCGCGCGGTGCCTCGTTTCGGTCGGCCGTGTCCATCCACGCGCGGCTTGCGTCCACTCCTCTCCGCGCTGCGCCTTGCTCTGGCCGGAATGCGTTTTCGCTCCTCCATATATCATCCACACTAGCTGGCTAGAGGCAAGTCAGCCCTAGTCAAACCATCAGTCAAACCATGGTCAAACACTATCCATACACTACCCAGACAATGGTTATACATTAACCAGATACTAGTTGGGTGGAGTCCGTACATCGATCAGATAATATCCAGACAATGGCCAGATAGTGGCCATACACCAAGCTCGAGCTCGGTTCCACTCGTGGCCGCTGCTCTGCCCCAGCCTGCTGCTGCCGCCAACCGCTACCGCGTCGTCGTGCCCACGATGTCCAGCCCCGCCTGGCTCCCTGCTCGTGGTGGCCCTGCCTTCGCTCCGTCGCGGCTGGCTCCGGCCCGGCCGCTCCGCCTTGCTCCGCGCGCGCCAACGCCAGCTGCTGCTCCGTGCCGGCTCCCTCCGCGCCTGCACATCTCCGAGCTGAGGCCCCGGCGACACCCCTTCTGCTCCGCACCGCCCGCGCGGCCTGCCTGCGCCTCCTCCGCGCCCGTTGCCGCCCGCGCCGGCTGCGGCCGCATCTTGGCCCGGCCGCCTTCCGCAGCCCGCCCGCCGACTGTTCCGCTCCGCGCCGGTGCCGGCTGCTCCGTCCGCGGGACCGCGTCGCCCTGGGCCGGCTGCCGCGCCGTCCGCCTCGCCCACCCGACCTCCCGCAAGACGGCTGGCCGGCTTGCCCGCTGGGTCCGCCTCGCCCGGCCGGCTCCGCCGCGCGCCGGCTGGCCGGTTCCCGCCCCGCGCCAGCCTTCTCCGCCGGCCTCCCCTGCGCCGGCTTCGTCCGGCTCCGGCCGCTTCCGCGCCGGCTCCCCAGCGTCCAGCGGCGGCCTTCTCCGCCGGCCTCCCCTGCGCCGGCTCCGGCCGCCTCTGTGCCGGCTCCCCAGTGTCCCGCGGCGGCCTCCTCCGCCGGCCTCCCCTACGCCGGCTTCCGCACATCCTGGCCGGCTCCTGCCACCCGGCCCAGGCTTCTGCGCCTCCTCCCGGACCGCCCCGCCGGCTCCGTCCATCCACCCGGCCCCGGCTCGCCCGCAGCGGCCGGCTGCCTCATCCGCTCGCCGCCTCCGCTCCTGGCCGACTCCCGCGCCCAGCCGCCTGCTGGCTAAACCGTGGCCGGTTGCTGGTGCAAAAAGGCAAAAGGCCGGGTCCCTAGCCGGCCGCTGCTAAAAAAAAAGGGTGACCGGGTGAGGTGGCTGGCTGCTAGATAGTCGGCTGAAGGAAAGAAAAGAGAGAAAGAAAAGAGAGAAGAAAAAAAATGCGTCCGATTGCCAGATATACGTCCGACCGTTGGCTACCTGGCCGGCTGCAAAGAGCCCGACTGCCATGTCGGGGTCCGCCCTTCAGCCGTCTGAAGAAGAAAAAGAAGAATACAAAGTAGTTACCGGAAGATCCGGCCCGACTGCTCAGCAGTCGGCCCGAATCTTCGGGGCTACACCCAGCGGGTGCGCTGACGCGCCCCCGCGAGAGAAGAAGACAAAGTAGTTGCCGGAAGATCCGGCCCGTCTGCTCAGCAGTCGGCCCGAATCTCGGGGGCTACACCCAGCGGGTGCGCTGACGCGCCCCCGCGAGAGAAGAAGACAAAGTAGTTGCCGAAAGATCCGGCCCGACTGCTCAGCAGTCGGCCCGAATCTCGGGGGCTACACCCAGCGGGTGCGCTGACGCGCCCCCGCGAGAAAGAAGAAAAGGTAGTTGCCGGAAGATCCGGCCCGACTGCTCAGCAGTCGGCCCGAATCTCGGGGGCTACACCCAGCGGGTGCGCTGACGTGCCCCCGCGAAGATGAAGACAAAGTAGCCACCGGAAGACCCGGCCCGACTGCTCAGCAGTCGGCCCTACACCCAGCGGGGGCGCCGGCGCACTCCGCGGGCGCCGAACCGCGCCGGCTGTCTTCGACGACCATGACTACACGAAAAATGTGAGCTCCTCGCCCGCATATTTCTGCATCACGCAAGCACGGATAACCCCGAGCAATGCTCGGTTGCTATCTCCGCATTTTTTATTACAGTTGCATCACTGTTCGCCCCGGTGCTAGCCAGAGTTGGCCCGGGGGCTGGCCGCTTGGCCTGAGACGTTAATTCCCGCAGACGGCTTAGTAGCGTGCGCGGTACCAAAGGCACACTCTTAGTCACAGACCGTAGAGCGGCTGTCCGACTAGCAAGAATGAACGCTGGAGGCCACCCACGCGAAAAACGTCCGGGAAGAAAAACGGTTCGGGCGACCCGGCCGTTTTCCTTTACAAGTATCTACTCGGTTGAATCTGCTCCTAGACTCTGAGTACTGTACACTCCACTTCGCGGCCCACTCTCAGCCACAGACCGCAGAGCGGCTGTCCGGCAAGCAAGAGCACAAGCCAAAGAGTGGAGGGAACACGAAAAAGATTAAGGGGGCTCGGACAAAACCGAGTCGGCACCCTCCGCATAAAACTTGCAATGCTAAAAGCAAACATTCGATATATCTGCATGGACTAACTTTGTCTTTTTTCTTGACAATTTCCACGAACACTCGCCAAAAAACCTCCGCCCAACTTTGCCAAGTTGCCCGGAGGCTTGGGGGCTACTGTCGGAGTAACCGACCACGGGTACCCCGAGGACGGCAAGACGATATTTCAAGACATCGAGGCTAGCAAAGCCCCTCAGTCCGACTGTCCGGCCGCTCCTGCCGACTTCCCGTCCGACTGCCCTGCCCGGCCGACTGCCGGCTGCCGACTGCGCCAACCAGCCGGCTGCCGACTGCGCCAACCAGCCGGCTGCCGACTGCAACCCGACCCGACACCGACAAGACCTCGACGAGACGGCCATACCGCGGACAAGACAACCATACCGCGGCGCCATCATCTACAGTGTACCGTGTCCCCTGGGTACTGATTATAAAGTATCCCAGGGGACAAGCATGACATGTGCCATGCCACTAGCCATGCCTACATGGCTTGGCATGTAAGCTATCCAAGATAGCTTACATCCAACGCCACCACCATTTAGCTTAGGTAGCAAGCTAGCTCCCACTATATATATACCACACATCCATCCATCCAGGGAGGATGGACTCCCACACACATGCATACATGCTCACGTAGGAGCACACCCATCCGCATCGGCCACATGCCATGGGCATAGCCGGCCACTAGCATACCACATACATGCATTTACCAATCCAGGTGCCTACGGCACTGATCTCAGATACAGCTCTAGGAGTGACTTTGTACCGGATATATCAGATACACTCAGACATGCAGCAGTAGGAGTATTATCTCTACGGAGAGCTCTGAAGCTGGGTAAACCACCGCGTGCTACTCGCATACCCGCTCCCGGGCCTATCAGCAGCAGCCTTACCCACACACTAAGCCCTTGTGGCATCTGTCGACTCGCAAGCCCCCCGTGAGAAATACCACGACACTACTCCCGTAGCCCCGATGCTTTACCCTGCACCTGCCCCAAAGGGAGAGCCCTCGAGGCAGCGTCGTCGTGTTACCTTTAACCCGGAGGTTTCAGTTAACGTCATCAGTTCAGGATCCGAGTCCGCTTCAGGAGAGGACCCCGCAGCACCAGCAGAGTAGTAGAGCGTTTGAGTATCCGCCATGGTCAGGATGATGTAGTCGTGCGAGTCATGATGCTCCGTTTCATGTATGAGAGTAGTTGAACTTGGCATGTTGTTTATCTTTCATGTATGAGTCTATGTATAATTATGTTGGAACTCTATTTTATTTGTCGTATTTTCTTCGTTATTTACCTTTCTCTCGGGCTTTGTTGTTGGCTTTTCCCCAATTTATTTTGGATGTTTCTCATCTCGGTTGCATTGTCTTGGGAAAAATCCACAATAGGATGACACGGGGAGGAAGAGTAGCGACGCTCATGAGGATGCTCCTGTTTGTCGTTCTGCACGACAGGAAGGACACTCCCCCGAGCCGTACGTTCCACCACCGCCTCCACTGCCAAATCCGCCCTCCACCGAGCAAATTCTGCGTATGTTTGAGGAAAGGAGGAATAATGATCTGATTGAAATATTAAGGAGTGTGCAAGCTGTGGTTGGACAGAATGGAAATCAGAACGGTCATCACTCCAAGTTGTCAAATTTTCAGAGAACCAAGCCTCCTAGTTTCAGTCATGTTATTGATCCCCTTGATGCAAACGATTGGTTGCGAACCATTGAGAGGAAGCTCCAGATTGCTCAAACTGAAGAAGATGCTAAAGTTCCATTTGCAACTCATTATCTTGAAGGTGCTGCCGCCATATGGTGGGAAAATGCAAAAGCCATGTGGCATGCCGATGAAGAAATCACCTGGGCAAAATTCAAGGATCGGTTCCGGAAATACCATATTCCTACTGGAATTATGAAGGTTAAGCAGCGTGAATTTCTTGTGCTCCTCCAAGGAAGTCAGTCTGTGGGTGAATATTTGCAAAAGTTCAATCATTTGGCCCGTTACTCCCTTTATGACATGGCCATCGAAGAAAGAAAGATTGACAGGTTTCTTGGGGGATTAAACCCGCAACTCCGATGTACCCTCAGTATGTTTGATTTCCCAGATTTCCAAACTCTGGTAAACAAGGCTTTCATTGCTGAAAGGGAGCACAAGCTCATATCGGACAATAGGCCTGCTAATAACGATCACAAGCGCAAGTTCGAGCCAAGGAAGGAATTGCAGCCAGTGCAAAAGGCTCGTACTTGGCAGCATACTCAGGTGGAGTACAAGCCCAATTTGTAGCAGAATGTTAACAAAACCACCACCCATGTCAAGAATGTCATGACCAACTCGGTGCGAGAAGAGTGCCAGCGCAACAATTCTTGATTCAGTTGTGGGCAAAGCGGACATTATGCCAGACAGTGTCCCAAGAACGGCAAGGCAAATGCTCTATTCAGGCCACAAGTCAACTTTATGGAGTCATACCCTACCCAGCAAAACATCACTGGGCACGTTCATCATCTCTCCACAGATGAAGCCCAAGAGAACCCCGAAGTCGTCATTGGTATGTTTTCTGTTAATAACATACCTGCCGTAATTTTATTTAACTCTAGGGCTTCCCACTCTTTTATTTCACGGAGTTTTGTTGCCCAAAACAAATTTCCTTGTTCACTCTTTGGGCAAGAATATGCTGGTACAATCCCTAGGATCTTTGATCAGGAGCAATCTGGTCTTCCGTAATCTGGAAATCAATATCAACGGAGCCCGTTTTCCAACTTCCTTGATAATCATTGAGTCTGTAAAGCTGGGCATTATTTTGGGAACGAATTGGCTGACCCAATATCAAGTATGCATAAATTGCGTGACCCGAGAAGTCACTTTGACCAGTCAAGAGGGGCAGACTACCAAATTGTATGCTCGTAGGAGCATACCCAAGAAAGAAATGGTCTTCACCGCTGTGGCTGGTGAGTTCGAATTAATTCCTGTGGTCAGTGACTTTCCTGATGTATTTCTAGAAGAACTGCTAGGCATGCCGCCCGATCGAGAGCTTCAGTTTGCAATAGATCTTGTGCTTGGAACCGCACCATTATATAATAAGTATTACCAGATGCCTTCATCAGAATTAGTGGAGCTAAAGAAACATCTTGATGAAATGTTCCAGAAAGGATATATCCATCCCAACTCTTCACCATGGGGATCACGTGCTATCTTCGTGGATAAGAAGGATGGCAGCCTCTGCATGTGTGTGGATTACCATCAGCTGAATGATGTCACCATCAAAAATAAATATCCACTGCCCAGGATTGATGACTTGTTTGATCAGCTCAGTGGGGCCAAGGTATTCTCCAAAATTGATTTAAGGATAGGATACAATCAACTCAAGATTAAAAAGGAAGATATTACTAAGATCGCATTCACTACTCGATACGGTCTTTATGAATATACAGTTATGTCCTTTGGTCTCACCAATGCCCCTGCCTTCTTCATGCATATGATGAATACAGTATTCATGGACTTCCTTGATAAATTCGTGGTGGTCTTCATCGATGACATAGTTATATACTCAAAAAGTGAAGAAGAGCACAAAGAACACCTCAGAGCTGTGCTACAACGACTCCGTGACAATCAGCTATACGCCAAATTCAGTAAATGCGAGTTTTGGCTCAAGCGAGTTGGATTTCTTGGACATGTGCTGTCCGCAGAAGGTATAGCCGTGGACCTGAGCAAAGTAAAGGATGTGCTCCATTGGTTGGCACCCACAACTATATCACAAATCCATAGTTTTCTTTGATTATCCGTCTACTACCGGCGTTTCATTGAAGGTTTTTCCAAGATTTCTAAAATCATGACGGAGCTGCTCAAGAAAGATAAGAAGTTTGAATGGACTGGGGACTGTGAGAAAAGTTTCAATGAGCTAAAAATACGGCTGACGACAGCACCTGTGTTGACTCTTCCAGACATCTACCGCAACTTTGATGTGTACTGCGATGCCTCCAGACAAGGTCTTGGATGCGTACTTATGCAAGACGGCAAGGTGGTAGCATATGCACCACGGCAGCTATGATCCCACGAGGGAAATTATCCTACTCATGATTTGGAATTGGCCGCAGTGGTTCATGCTCTAAAAATTTGGAGACACTACCTCATTGGGAAGAGGTGCCAAATTTTTACCGACCACAAAATTCTCAAGTATATATTTACTGAGCCAGATTTAAATCTCCTTCAACAAAGATGGCTTGAGTTAGTCAAGGACTATGATCTTGGAATAAATTATCACCCGGGTAAGGCCAACATGGTTGCCGATGCACTCAACCAAAAGCTTCTCAGCCTAAATACCATAATGGAATTCTTGCCTCCTGAACTTCAAGAGGAGATTGCTCAGCTCAACCTGGTCATAGTTGATGCTGGTCTTGCTAATATTATGGAAGTTGTACCTACACTCGAGGAAGAGATCCGCAAGGCCCAGCCAGGTGACACCAACCTACAGAAACGTGCCAAGAGTATGTTAGCAGGACAACCTTCAGACTTTTCTAAGGATCAACATGGCACCCTTCGATTCCGTGGAAGGATTTGTGTACCCAGTCAGGCGGATTTAAGGAAGAAAATCCTGTCGGAAGCAGACGAATCTTTGTATTCTATTCACCCTGGAGGTACTAAAATGTATGAAGACCTTCGGCAAATATTCTAGTGGGATGGAATGAAGAAAGACATTGCCTATTTTGTGGCCTGTTGCGACATATGCAACAAGGTGAAGGCAGAACATCAGAAGCCAGCCGGACTTCTCCAGCCATTGCTAGTTTCTCAATGGAAATGGGATGATGTCTGCATGGATTTTTTCATGGGGCTACCTAAAACTCAGCAAGGCAACGATGCAGTTTGGGTCATAGTGCACACCTTAACCAAGGTTGCTCACTTTATCCCTATCAGAACCACATATCGAGCCGATCAACTCGCACACCTGTATGTGTCCAGAATAATCAGTCTGCATGGAGTGGCTCGAACAATCACTTCTAACCGGGGGTCACTTTTTACCTCTGCTTTTTGGTCACGTCTCCACCAAGCTTTGGGGACAACGCTAAAATATAGTACCGCTTATCATCCTCGGACTGATGGACAGAGTGAGCGGGTAAACCAAATACCCAAAGATATGCTACAAGCCTGCACTTTGGCCCAAGGTCCTAAATGGGAAGACTGCCTGCCGTATGCCGAGTTCTCATACAGCAACAGCTTCCACACCAGTCTAAAGATGTCACCGTATGAAGCTTTGTATGGCCGTAAGTGCCGCACTCCTTCAAATTGGTCTCAAACTCGAGATGGCTGTATTTTTGGAACAGATCTCATGATGGAAGCTGAGAAGCAAGTCAAGGAAATTCGAAATAGATTGCAATTGGCCAAATCTCGACAGAAGAGTTATTATGAGACAAAGCACCGACAGATCAGTTTTGAACCCGGAGAACACGTATACCTCCGAGCCACTCCTATGAAAGGAGTCAAGAGATTCCAGACTCATGGAAAGTTGGCACCCAGATTTATTGGTCCATTCCCAGTTATGTCCAGAGTCGGTACTATTGCATATCAGTTGGAACAACCCCCAGAATTGTTGGAAGTGCACAATGTGTTTCATGTTTCATAGTTGAGGCGATGCATATCGCCGCCTGAGAAAAAGACTGCTATGACAGAAATAGAGTTGGCAAAGGATTTAACATAGGAAGAGAGACCGGTTAGAATTTTGGATCATATGGAAAGGGTCACTCGTAGAAAAGAAAGGAAGTTTTACAAAGTTCAGCGGGAGCATCACACAGAGGCAGAATTGACTTAGGAACGAGAAGAATTTCCAAAGACACATTATCCAGAATGGTTTTCCCAAGCAACCGAATCTCGAGGACGAGATTCATCCTAAGTGGGGGAGGTTTGTGACAACCTGGTTTTTGCCCTCTTCTCTTTGCCTGATTTTTAGTTGGTTTGGATTTGAATTTGAAATTTTTGAATCACTTCAGATGGACTAAAACACTTGGGTACCCCCTTGACTTTCACCCAAGTGAATTATTTCTCTCCCTAAGCCATCATTTCTTCTCTGATGCATCTCAAAATAATATTATGAATATTTTTCTAATGAAAAATATTCATTTTCTCTCTAAACCCCTAACTAGACCCTTGTGTTCCAAAGCAACCCCAATTATTCTTGCCCACAAAAATCTGAGAAAATTCCCAAATATTCTTTCAACCCTAGGGCACCTTCCTGAGCAAAAAAATTCATCACTTTTTGGAATACTTGTTCTACAGAAAATATTTTTTGTTTTGGACAGAAATGGTAGTTTCTACAACTACCATTTTACTTGCTCATTTGTGGCTGAATTTTCTTGTGCATCATCACCTTAGTAGATGATTGCTAAACTCCAAAGACCAGCTCCCAACTCTCAGTATTTTGACCATAGTAAGCTCTCAAAGTTACTGTCCAGAAACTTACCAGGAAGTTGAAATCCATGTTACTGCGCCTAAGCTCAAACCAAAGTGTGGTAACCTCTGAATCTACCACGGACTACACGCCAAACATGAAGTTTAGGCTTAGCTCGGCCTGAGGTCAGAGTTCACGCGGTGACCACGTTCGTCCAGGCATGCTGGCATACAGCCGACGCGCTCTGCGTCACGCCCGCGCCTCTGTTGCTCGCGTGATCGCTTCCCTGCTTGCCAAACCTTGCCAAACTTCACCCCGATCATGGTCCCGACCCTCATAACTCTCTCCTGGCGCTCGCTGACGCCGGAGCTCGCCGTAGCGAGCATGGGCGCGGTCCGGCCAACCCAACAGTGCGCTGCGCACTGTGTTCGTCGCCACCCCCTCGCTCCTGTTCTCGTCTCCGCTCGCCCATAGTGCCCGCGTGAGCTACGTCACCTTCCCCCTCACTCACCGACGCCATTCGTCACCGGGCGCCGTGTCCAGGTGTCCTCTGGCGGAGCTCGAGCCCCTCTCATCGCTCGGCTATAAATAGAGCTCTCCCTAGCCTCCTCGAGCATCATCCACTCCTCACACACACTCCACAAACTCATAGAAAGCCGTAGCCCGGCCGGGCAGGCCATGGGCTGCTGTCCCCAAGCTCGAGCTCGCCGGCGATACCCTCGGGTCGTCTCCGCAGCTCCAGCCCCTCCCAGGCTCGGGCCACCCTTCCAGGGCCTCCGCCGTGCCTCGGTGGTGCCGTTACGCCCGGTTGGAGCCCCTGGTGCTGCCTCTAGTCGCCGTCGTCTCCAACTCCGGTGACCTCTGCTTTCTGTCACCGATGGAGAGGCCATTTCGGACACCGTCCGACCACCCCTAGTTAACCTACGGGTATGAGCAGGTTCGCCTCCGTCTCCTCTTTCGACCCCTCCCTCCAGTTCTGGCCAAGGAGCCCTCCTCGCCGGCGTGTGCTCCGGCGGAGCCTCATCGCCCTCTTTTTCCCTCTCCCCCTTCCTCCCACCTGACTAGCCGGGCCCGCTAGTCAGCCACTCTATATGCGCCCAAAGTTGTACGAGTGGTGGCGCCCACGAGGTTTACGCCTTAGACGTCACCCCCCTAGTTCTGTTTATTTAAAATTCAAAATTCAATATTATCTAGAGAGCTTCAAACAGCCAAAACTTTTTAACCATAAGTTCAAATGAATTAATTCTTTTTGCATTGTGTTCTTTATGAAGAAATCTAGCAGCTCACCAAAAATGAGATTTTTCTATGCTGTCTAGATTTTCTGGTGAATTTCAGAAGGGTTCTGGATGTTTCCTTTTTGTGTTTATAATTGTTTTCAGAAAGTGAAGCTTGTCTTGAGGATCACCAGGAGGATTGTGAACCTCATCTGTACTAAGGCAAGCCACAGAAACATATTCATGGTGCCATTACAATATTTGTGATTTTTCAACTTGAATTAATGGTTTAATTCATGCATTTAAATCACTAGAATAATATTTATATTCTGTTGGTTGCTTGTTTGAGTTGATATGCTTAGTTTACAGAAGTTTGAAGCTAATTTGGTTGGTTAAGTAACTAGAAGTAATATTTGTTAGGAAGAAGTAATATGGTTATGCATATAAGTAATTATTTTTGGGTTATTTTCTTAAATGAGATAAATGATATATTTGCTAAGTAAAGATTCTGTCTAAAGTGATGATAAATCATAACCAGAGGGGTGTTATGAGGTATTGATGTCTATGCTTAGTGTGGATATGGTTGACCCAGTTATTTCTGTTGATATATGATGCATATGTTTGTGGTGCATTTTCATGGCATATAATGCCACCGGTTATTTTCACCTTAAGTAGAATCTGATAATAACTCAACTTGAACATATCGTTGATCGGGTCATGGTGCCACTGAATCGAGTTTTCCCAGTGCAACCACATTTGCCTTTATGGGAAGGCCTTTATTCGGTCCGTTGTCATGCCTCTGGTCGGTGCCTCCAATGAGGGAAGGTTATGGGCATGTGGTACCCTGGCCCGGTAAGCAGACATAACCTTGTGTGCTCGTTGTTGTTGTTATGGTACCTTGTCCTTGTTTGGGACCGTTTATGTTTTGCCACGACGGTGGCCGTTGGTGTCTTTGGTAGACACGGGGCCACCCAGGACTAGCCTAGTGGGGAGTGAGTCAGAGTGGCCAGGAGAGTGTCATGGCAATGGAGGGGTTTCATTGGAACACCGTTGGTCCACCCGAATGGGAGTGCAAGGCCATGGTTTCCGTGGTGTGGGTATAGTGCGCTACCTCTGTAGAGTGTATTAAATCTATCGATAGCCGAGTCCACGGTTATGGACACGCTCGAAAGTAGTTCACACCATGGGTCAATGTTTAAATGAATTTTGCACACTAAGATATGAACTTTGCACCGTTGAGAAGATGATGTTTGGGAAAACATTGTGTTGATGGAGACCAAGTTGTTGGTCTGTTTGTGATCTCGATAAGATCACCGTTTGGTTACGAGATAAAGACCACGAGGTTGGTCCGTTTGTGATCCGAGAGCGATCACCGTTTGGTAAGCAAGTCCGAGGGACTTATATCACAAGGTCATGACCACTGCATGTATGATATGATGTTGCATTAGTAAAGCAATTGATTAAATATCATGATATTGCTTGTTATTATGTTTATGTTTGTTGTGAGCTTGCAAGTACATTCAATGTACTGACCTGGCGTGTCATGCCAGCTTTCAGGAAAGTCTCGTTGGAAAGGAGTGATGTCCGAGTCTAGATCGTGTCCACAATGGTGTCCCTGTGCTATGGATTTCTGCTACGACATTGTTCCGCTGCCGCGTAGTTGTTATGATCGAGGCCCCCTTTATGTTCACTAAATAATGTACATATTGTTCAGCCGCACCGTGTGTGCCGCTTGGCCTCGCCACCTGTTGTAATATGAACTATGATCCGCTAGCATCAATAAAGAAGTTGTTTTCTGTACCAAGATGTTGTGTGTTGCCAGAAGACATGGTCTCTGGGCTAGCAATGCATGGTAAACCGGTTGCTCTGAGCCAGGGTGCCACACATGTTTACCCTATTTGTTTAATTATAGATTTTTGTCCTTCGATGTCAACTGCTGTACAGTTCTTTCAATTTGGGCCCATATTTGCATGTTACAATATTTTCTTTAACAATCCTACCATTTTCTGTAGGACATCCCTCACTATGCAACAAATTATGTAGTGCACAATTTTTCCCTTTACATACATCAAGGCTCCACGAATGTCACACTGCACACAAACCATGGATTTACAATCATTGCTACTGTAAGACTTGATGAATGTGGTGACTCCTATTTTGGCACTGGCTTTTGGAATGAAATTGTAAAGTTTTATGTACTGAAAGCTGGCACTAAAATTGCACTGCACATAGAAGGGCCTGGTCATGAGATATATGCTAACTTCCTCGACAAAATCATCCTTCCAGACTTTGTTCGAAGTAAGTTTTCTTTTCAACTATCTGCAAATGTTGACTTACCCAGCAATGTCAAATCAATTGTGTAGTATTTAAGCAACCAATTGTTATTCCCTTTTCTTACTATATCCCTACCTAATAACTTCTAGTTACCAATACACTTTTCTATTGCCCTGTTTTAACTAAATATTCCCTGTACTCCCATTTCTATCAGAAAGCGCCGCTGACAAGGAGACTCCGGAGGTAGAGAACGGGGCTGCCAACAAACGGAGGCAGGGCGAGCTAGAACCGCAAGCGACTCCAGCAGGCCTAGACTTAATCAGCAGCCTCCCCGATGATATGTTGAGAGTCATCATCTCCCTCCTCCCAATCAAATATGGGGCGTGGACAACCCTCATTTCCTGGCAGTGGCGCCCCCTACGGAACTCCAGCCCTCTTGACCTCATCGACACCCACGAGCTCTGCCATGGCTATGGCAAAAGCTTGGATGCGTTCTCCAAGATCCTTGGCAGTCACCTTGGCCCAACCAAAGGCCTTAGAATGGGAAAGTTCCGTTCCAATGGCAAGGACCGAGCCAAGCTTGACGACTGGTTCCGATCCCCCGCCCTAGATCAGCTCGAGGAGCTCACTTTTGATGATGGGCATATGTGGTCGCTACCAACGTTCGCACTCCGCCTCGTGCCCATGCTACACGTAGCCAAGTTCAGGAACAACCATTTCCCGCCCCTTAATGACGCGCATTGTCTTATTCTAACACAACTGAAGCACCTCGAGCTCATCGCCGTCTGCCTCTCAAAGGGTTACATGGAGCGCCTGCTCTGTGGCTGTACTGCACTCGAGTACCTTCGTTTTCAGGTGATCAATGGGTTGAGTACCTTCCACATCACCTCCATGACTCTTCGGACTATTTATGTGTGTTGCTGGTGCGGCAGGAAGACATCACAAAAGGTGGACCACGGTATGGTCATCCAGGACACACCTGCACTTGAGAGATTACTTGTAGTTGATCAAGAAGGTCCAACAAGAATCAATGTCATTTTTGCGCCGAAATTGACAGTGGTGGGCTACTCGTCTGACAAATACTCCAAACTTGTTATTGGATCCACACCCGTTCAGGTACAACAGTCGCCTTCTACCTCTCCTTCTACAAATTAACATTATATCTAATTTTGAAGATGTTTGTCCGTCTGTCATTTAGAAAATGATTCCAACAAGCTTGACCCCAAAAATGCGCACAGCGAAGGTCTTGGCACTAGAATCTATCGGGCCCAACCTGGAGCAAGTTATCAGTTTCCTAAGATGCTTTCCGTGCCTGGAGAAGCTATATATCGAGCTGATGTTCCTTTCCTGTTAAATGTTAACCATAAGGGAGTTCAATTTGTGACACCTTTTTCCATGTTTGCAATGACAATGTACTACAATTTCTGAAGGTTCTTTTGGAGTATATTAGTACATACATGCCCCCCATATTGGTTGCTTGATCCATATGGTTACATTCAATAAGCATTTCTCCTTTGGATTCATCTGTACTAGTTTTCTTAGGGAACTTTTCATCCACTCCAACCTCTTGTGAAGAAGGCTAAATTTTTCTAGAATGTAATCAAATTCCCATGTTAATCATGTCAGATCGAAGATGGCAAGTTAGTGCATTCTACAAATCCTGCAAACCAAATAGCTAGGCCTGTAGTAATGTTCAAAACTACATGTAGGCACTAACACATTTTCTTCTTTTGCAGATAAGATTAGGCCTAGTGGTGGATAATGTGATACAATATAACAATCACGTTGAATGCCTAGATCTGCATCTCTCAGAAATTACTATGAACTCCTACCGAGGGACCTTACCGGAGATTATATTCGCCAGGTTCTTTGTTCTCCGAGCAAGGGTGCTGAAGGAAATGAGGTTTGCCCTACATTTATTTCGAAAAAATGAATGGTCTGTTGATCAACGTCGGCGCCTGCGGCAAAATGGAGTAGCCTCCAAAAATGCTGAATTTCATTTTGGAACTTCAGATGCCAGAGTAATCGGAAGTCATCGAGTCAACCCCATACATGACTTCTCAGTGGCTGATCCCTTTGCAAAAATTGTGAGGTTTCGAAGCCAGACTTAGAAGCGGTGATATTAGTTTGAACCTCTCTGATATCCATGTTCAGCGCATCAGCGCGAGTGTTTGTAGCTGATGAACTGAATTTCATTTCTAATATCAGTTTGAACCTTGTAATCTTCGAATTTGAGCCATATAACTCTAGAATTTGAACCTTATAAAATTTCGAGCTTTTGCGGCACAATCGTTGAAATGGCATCGTATGAGACTTGTATATTGCTAGCACTATTTTGACCTTAATATGCAATGGTCTTAGATTTTATCAACCATTCTCGAATCAGTTTACCTTGTCGATCTCACAGCACATAGTCTGTATAGCTAAACCGACTGCGATCTTCGACAATATTGCACACAGTTGGTTTCTTCCACTGTGTGCACTGTAGAGCGCAGAATTAATTATCGCACTTGAGTGTCCATCATCACCCTTCTGTGTAACTTTGACCTCATCACCCAAGGGTAAACTTATGACCGAAGTCATTCCACACACTTCATTTTCACAAAGCTTTTTGCCAATAAACGCCCACGATTTGTCCCTCTTCTAGCCGACGCGTGGCCAAACTAGCCGGGCGGGAAGCTTGTGTGGTAAATAGCGCGGTAGCGCGGGAACAGGCTCTTCGAGCCCACGCCTAGGGTGCGGTGTTTTCAAGTGTGCACACTAGATTCTGGAATCCTCCGCTATGAACGCCGTGACAAGACGTGACGATTACAGGCCGGCCGGCCCCCATTTATTACAGCGGCCATTTAACCTACCCTTGTGTCTCTTCAACCTTTCGATCGCGCCCCACCATTGCAAGAAGCACACCCACCACGAGAAATTCTTAGAGGGTATCCTGCGCGGCTCCAATGGCACTCCGAGCGGCTGCCGACAACGAGCAGCAGTTCACCATGCGTGCCATGGTGGACACCCATAGAAGGTTCATGGACCTTTTAGTGGTGTACACCAACGACCCGGTCTGGGCGGAGCACTCCATCCACATCATGGAGCTGTTGTTTGCCGATGAGAAGTACAAGGTGGTCGTGTTCAACCTCGAGTACACCCGCTCTCGTGTCGGGTCTCGTCCCAAAGTCGTCGTCGCCCAGATGTGCGCGCGCCACCATGTCCTCATCTACCACTACTGCCTGGCCACAAGGCCTTGTGAGCGTTTCGCCAGGTTTGTGAACAGCCCCCACTACATGTTTGCTATGGTGGACATCACCAATGATGTAAAGGCACTCGAGAATTTGGGCATCGCCTGCCAGAATCTTGTCAACATCTGGGGCCAATACAAGATCAGGGGCAGCAAGGAGCATGAGAAGGACTCACTGGTTCACCTCGCCGAGGCCATCATCGACCCCTACTACAGAGACATGAAGGATTTGTGCAACAAGGACAAGCGTGCCTGGCACTTGGCCTGGATGGAGAAACTCGACAAAGCTCATGTCGTGTACGCGGCCAAGGAGACGTACATGAGCTACGACATGTACAGGCGGATCGTTGACATGAGGAAGCCCCTCCTTCCCCAAAACGGTCAGGGATCCAGCTGGAAGCAGAGCAATGGCAAGGGTCGTCACAACAATAAGTAGATGATTAGATCCTCGTTTCTCCTACTTTAGTATGCATGTAATTGCTTTCTTTGGTGCGTGGAAATGTTATGTGTGTAGTCACTTGTGTAATTGTATGCTTAATTTGGTTATGCAATGTTGTCTTTTTAAGTATATATGTTGATGTTGTAGACAGAGTGTAGATGTTGTGCGGACAAACAAAATCACATCGCACATGGACTAAACAATGGAACCCATCGGTGATGTTTTCATCAATCACTCACAATTGTGTACCAGCAATCGTTTGCTCACAACACACACGGCTTGTTAGCAGTAATCGTCTGTGTTGTTATCGGTCTTCGCACACGTCTCCGATTACAGACCTGTTTCCCTCGTATCACACACATTTGTTCATTTGAACCGTTTCTGTTCTCATGTCTCAACGCAAACAGTTCATCCGAGTGAACCACATGTCGTATATCGCACACACCTTTGATCTGGCCGACCATTTCTTTTGTGTTGCCTAATCACAAACAGTTCATCCGATGAACTGTATGCTGTGTATCGCACATGCCTTCATCTGGCTTCCCGTTTCTTTTGTTCCTCCTCATCGCAAATAGTTCGTTGAACTGAACTGTATGCCCTTCATCGCACACGCAAATAAAACCTGAACCGTGTTTGATGCATCCGTCATCGCAAACGTTTTACACATTTCTGACGGTTTTCATACAGCACCATTTGAGATTATTGCATCGCACACAGTTTCTCGAAGGGTCTCTGATCGTAGTGTCGCGTTAGCAGCATCCTGTAGTAGTGTAAAATTTTGAGATAATCCCTATAAACCGGAAAGGAGGGAGTATGTTACTATCATCGATGACTTCATTTATTAGCATGCATGACACATAGTAGCACAACATTTAATATGATACGGTATCATGATATGATACACAACCCTCTTGTTCTTCATTTACTTCTATGCCACCTCATCAAATTTTCCTAGTTGGCATGCATGATACTCCCCCATTCCTAAATATCTGTCTTTTTAGATATTTCAAATGGACTACCACATACCGATGTATATATACATATTTTAGAGTGTAGATTCACTCATTTTGCTCCCTATGTAGTCACTTGTTGAAATCTCTAGAAAGACAAATATTTAGGAATGGAGGGAGTACTACCTATGATACTCCCATTACAACTAGCCTTATAGAGTACTACAACAAGCTATCCCTCCCGCACGCGGTGGACGGACATGCAGCAGTGGATTCGATATTGTGGAAGTAGTAGTAACATCATTGTTCGTCTTCTCAAAGAGGCGAAGAGCCAAGCGCAACCCGAACGTGACAGTTGTGAACGCTCGCCACAGTGTGTTTGGTTGCATTCTCATCTCAGCATAGTTGTTCCCTCTTCGTGCATACTCATTCCAGCACCCCCTCTTCATGCATGCTCTTCTCATGCATGCTCCTAGTGTATTTGTGTTAAGCTAGTGTGTACTCATGCACCCTTCATACAGCCTACCAAACACCCAAAAGTGGGTCGAGAAGGGCTTGGAGCACGCATATAGCCAGGCTCTTGCATGAGACAAAATTGCTATTTGATCCCACTACTTGCTAGTATAGCCCTGTAAACCGGAAAGGAGTATTTGCCTTTCTAGAGATTTCAACAAGTGACTACACTACACCCTAAATGAGTAGTACTAGAGCAAAATGAGTGAATGTACACCATAAATAAATGCGTAGTTCTCTCGTTTTTCTCTCCGCCTTGGTCGCTCTCGGTGTCAAAACCGGCGGATCTCGGGTAGGGGGTCCCGAACTGTGCGTCTAAGGCGGATGGTAACAGGAGGCAGGGGACACGATGTTTATCCAAGTTCGGGCCCTCTTGATGGAGGTAATACCCTACGTCCTGCTTGATTGTTCTTGATGATATGAGTATTACAAGAGTTGATCTACCACGAGATCAAAGAGGCTAAACCCTAGAAGCTAGCCTATGGTATGATTGTCTGTTGTCCTACAGACTAAAACCCTCCGGTTTATATAGGCACCGGGGGGAGCTAGGGTTACACAAGGTCAGTTACAAAGGAGGAGATATACATGTCTGTATTGCCTAGCTTGCCTTCCATGCCAAGTAGGGTCCCATCCGGACACGAGACGAAGTCTTCAATCTTGTATCTTCATAGTCCAACAGTCCGGCCAAAGGATATAGTCCGGCTGTCCGAAGACCCCCTAATCTAGGACTCCCTCTGTAGCCCCTGAACCAGGCTTCAATGAGGATGAGTTCGGCATGCAGTGTTGTCTTCGGCATTGCAAGGCGGGTTCTTCTCCAAATCTTGAATGTCTGTTAAGTAGTGTCCGACCCTATAAATGTTGGACTTCTTAGCTTCCATGCTCAATAAGGGCTATCTTCCATGCAGCGAACGAATACGAGGAGCCAGGGCGTTTTTACATTCGCCCCCCTAGCCAGGTAAATAAATTGTCTATTAAAGGGATGGGGATTCTTAGATCCAATCCATACAATCCTGCCATGGCGACAATCCATCGGAGCATGCTTCGGAAAAATCCACTCCAACATGGCCGACCACTGCAGCTCCTCCTCCTGCCCCCGTAGCCCTGAGCCCGGTGATTGGGAGAGGTGTTCAGTCCCACACAGTCGATTAGTAGAGCTGTAGACTCAGGGGTTTCTCCCTCCAGAGTATATGGTCCCCGTCCGAGCCGGGCTCGCCACCTATAATGGCGGGAGCAAGCGGAGAGCTTCCCCAGCCCCTCTAAGGGGGGAGCGGGTGTGCCTTGTTCCTTACTTACTAAGGGGACTCGGATTTCCAATTCATCCGTTCCTCCGCAGGCTCCTGGAGTTTTGCGGTCTCCAACTGCATAATTTCACCCCTGCTTCCATATTACACATCGCCGGCTACGTTGCCATTTGCGAGCTATTTCTGGGCTGCGAGGCTCATTTCGAGCTGTGGAAAAAGGTTATTTTGCCTTGTGCCCCACACACAGAAGGGGTCACTTTATCAAGTGGGCGGAGCCGAAATATGGCGCATCACCGAAACCGGATATCTGTCCGGTACTCCGAAGAAGATGTCCGAAGACTGGCCTTCGGAGTGGTTTTATATGGAGGGCGTCCCCCTTCCAGACCCTGTTCGGTGGGGTCTTCCTGAGTTTAACAATGCTCCTCTGAAGAAACACCGAAGCTGGTGCCCATAGAGCCCCCAGGAGGAAGACAACGGAGAATTCCTTTACCTGATGAACCGGATTAAAGCGCTGGCTCAATCAGGATTGACAATAATCGAGGTTATGTCAATATGCATAACGCAGGGAGTGCAGCCACTTCAATATCGAGTGCACCCCCTGTGGTGTTTTAACGGGGAAGATGATGCCACCCGTTGTGGGCGTAAGGGACCGGACTCCGCTAGTGCTTTAGCAAAAATTATGTCCGAGTTGTTCAAGGGAGAGGAAGAGGAGTTCATCCGTATCAAGCCATGGATGGATTCTCCATGTACAACCCTCGAAGCTGGGTGAGTTATACCTCTTTACTCCCATTCTTCCTGCATTCTTCGTTGTAGGTACTCACCTTGCCATTTTATGGTAGGAACTGCGAAAAGCTGTAAGGGAGGTCAACAACCCATCTCCACAACCAGAGGACCCTGACCGGGCCCTCGGTCCCGGACTCGAAGAGGATCCGGACATATTCGTGGAGCTGATAGATAGACAATTCTATCAATTGAGCTGCGATGACGCCATGATGGCTATAACGGCCGACTATTCCGGACTACTCCCTGCGTCGCACGGAAGAAAAACCAGAATCCCAACTCCAAAAATAGGATCCCCTTTTAGACACTTCACCTACCGTACACATATGGTGTTTTACAGGGAAGGCATTCGGGACGCCGTGCCAAACCCGCAGCAACTCGCCAGCAAGAGGCACTGAAGCCGGGTAGGCCAAAAAGGAAGGCGGTCAGGACAGAGACGCTGGCGCAGAGGTATGACACAAAACCTTGCTCCGTGGTTGTCGTCTTTCTCAAAATGTAATGACGTCCATGCTTCTTAAATAGAAAAAACGCTCGTCGGAGTATATCCAGAGAGGCTGCCGATCACGCCTCCACCAGTCGGGCTCCAGGGCAGGACATAGAGGCGGAAGCCAACATGGGGCGGACGCCGGATGCTCCTCCTACAGAGGATGCAGATAGAATATCCGCTACAAATTCAGAAGTGGAGACCGCCAAGAATCATAGGCGTCACCAGGCCGTACTCCGTGACGCTTGCTTCTAACCAGAGGCATTTGATGCCTTCAATTCTGGAGACGCGTATCTCCGTGCTGCTTAAAATGGTCTAGCCAGAGCCACGGATCAGTATGTAAGGGATGTACGGGTAAGCAAATCTGATGATTATATGTATCAGTAGCCCCTGAGACTTGAAACAGTTGACGCAACTGATTTAAGGATCATTATTTGTGAGGTTCTTACGGAGAAGAATTCCCAACTGTCTCAAGAGCTGGACGAGTGCAAGGCCCAGCTGGAAGCCGCTGTTGCCGCATTGAAGGAGTCCAAAAAGGGTCCCCCTGGTAACTCTTTTGTCTATTGGAAAGAATATCGGTACCAGGTAGTATGCGGCATGTATGCACACCAAACAATAGATGTTGCAGGTGGCCCCGGAGTGAATCCGGAGGCCGTGGAGGCGGATACGGCGCTTGATGATCGACAGCGAAATGCTGGCGAGCGCGTGCTGACGCGAGTCAGGCAGGAGAAAAATGATCTCCAAGATGCCAATATCCGGCTGGGCGTGGAACTGAAGGATGTCCGAGCCTAGCTTGCGGACTCCATGAAGGAGAATAAACGGCTTCAGCGCGGCATTTTTAGTAAGTGCTTGAACGAACTGTTTAAAGGAGTTCGGCGAAGAAGCCTACTAACAGTGTTATGTCTGCAGGTATGCTGACGGGTCGTCCCGCGGAGGAGATGCCCGGGTCTTTGGGTGATCGTCTACCAGAGCTCTGACAACTGCACGAACAAGTTTGGCAGGTGATGCATTGTATTGCCCAAGCCCTGTGGCCCTCCGCGTCCCCGCCAGGAGGCATGGGGGAGCTTATAGAGAAGCTCAAGGGAGCGCGGCGGCGCTTTCGATTATGGAAGATATTAGCCTGCCGACAAGGTGCAAGGGAAGCCTGGGCTATGGTGAAGACACGATATACCAAGGCCGACCCAAACCACATGGCCGAGGTCGGACCTGTGGGGCCCGATGGGAAAGAGATCCCCGTCAGTTTAGTGTATGATCAAGTAGAATTAGCCGCAAAGTATTCCCAATAGGATTGTAGGCTAGACAGCCTATTGGATGGTATAGAAGAAGAATTTAATCATCTTAGTGACTGTGTACTTCAAGTGACATATGTAATGTTCCTAGCCGGATTGTAAATCATTTGTCATGGCGGACCTTTTCGCTTCAACCTCTGGACCCGATAGTCCGGAGTGTATCCGAATACCCACTCGGTTATATAAAAACCGGGGTATGCGCGGAAACCAGGCATAGGGGTCATAAGTGCTTGAATAGACAAGTACCCAACTAGCTATGTTATATTACATGGATAGTAAGAAACATCTTCCAGGGAGAATAGTTCCGTTAAGGGTTCCTTTCCCTGGGTACACATGCCCTAATGTGCATGTCCGAACTGCGAGATGCAGGATAAAAACATCTGGGGCGTGTAGTAATTTAAATGAAAGTCATCTTTTATTCACTGACCGAATATGCCCTTAAGAACGCTAGCTTTCGGCTTCACCCAGTCTGAGGTATACATCCGGCTGACCCGACAGTAACAATCGCAGAGGTGCTCCCCTTATGCCCTAGCCGAATTAACGGGAACGTAGGGCATAAATACAAGAGCCAGGCAACCCAGCTTGGCCAGAACTTAAGTCATATCGATGCATATAATGGCGAAAAAGGTACATGCAGAAGAATAACACATGTGCGGGGCATAAAGCCCGGAAAGGTAATTAGATTAAGCTTCTGTATAGGAAGCCCCCGGGTATATTGAGCGCGGTTAGTGCATCAAGATTGTGTAACCAAGACACAAATGTAGCCCCTGGGGGCCTTGAAGAGAAAAGAGAGAAAGAAAGAGAGAGAGAGAGAGAGAGAAAACAGGTGTGCAAAAAATTCATGGAGGTAAGGAGACGAACATAGAGTCTGGCGCTAGGCGTAGAATCTTCGGAGTCTGGCTGCGTTCCATGGTTTTGGCTCGAGTCGTTTATTTGATGCATCCCGTGGACGGTACGCTCCACCGGTCAGAACCTGGTCGATAATGAAGGGACGTTCCCATTTGGGCTTGAGCTTGTTCTTTTTCTTCTCCGGCAGGCGTAGAACTAGTTCGCCAACGTTATAGGTTTTGGCCCGCACTTCTCTGCTTTGATACCTTCGAGCCTGTTGCTGATAGAATGCGGAACGGGCTTTTGCCACGTCGCGCTCCTTCTCCAGGGCATCCAAACAGTCCTGCCGATCGAGATCGGCCTCTCTTTCTTCATACATGCGCACTCGAGGTGAGTCATGAATTATGTTGCAAGGCAGCACTGCCTCAGCGCCGTACACCATAAAAAACGGTGTGTATCCGGTAGTGCGATTCGGCGTGGTCCGCAGCCCCCATAGTATGGAGTCGAGCTCCTATACCCAATGAGTGTCTGATTCTTTTAAAGATCAGACTAATCTGGGTTTAATGCCGCTCATGATAAGACCATTCGCTCGTTCGACTTGACCGTTAGTTTGCAGATGATAGACAGAAGCATAATCGAGCTTGATGCCCATGTTGCTGCACCAAAGTTTCACCTCGTCGGCTGTAAAGTTCGTGTTGTTGTCAGTGATGATGCTGTGGGGGACGCTGTAACGGTGTACAACCCCAGATATGAAGTCTATCACCGGTCCGGATTCAGCCGTTTTGATAGGTTTGGCTTCTATCCATTTGGTGAATATATCCACCATGACCAGTAAGTATTTTCTCTTATGGGTTCCCCCTTTGAGGGGTCCGGCCATATCGAGCCCCCAGACCGCAAGGGGCCAAGTAATGGGGATTGTTTGGAGGGCGGTAGGTGGCATGTGGCTTTGGTTTGCAAAAATCTGGCAACCGACACAATGCTGTACCAGATGTTGTGCATCTTCCCGGGCCGTCGGTGAATAAGAACCTGTATGGAAGGCCTTGCTTACAAGGGCCCGGGCTGCAGCGTGGTGGCCGCCGAGTCCGGCATGGATTTCTGCCAAAAGCTTCTGCCCTTCCTCTTCGGAGATGCACCTTTGAAGGACTCCGGTTGTGCTTTTCTTATAAAGCTCTCCCTCATGGACCTTGTAGGCTTTAGATCGCCGCACTATGCAGCGGGCCTTGTTTTGGTCCTCGGGTAATTCCTGTCTGGTTAGGTAGGCCAGGAATAGTTCTGTCCATGGGGCAATGACGGCCATTATCACGTGGGCTGAAGGTGTTATTTCGGTGGCAGAGCCTCCGATTGTGTCAGAGTGTTCGGCAGCTGGGGTTGTGGCCGGGTCCGGACTATTTTTGCCGGTGTCCCCTTCCCATACCACGGATGGTTTAAACAGTCTTTCTAGGAAGATGTTCGGTGGGACAGGGTCACGTTTAGCGCCGATACGGGCTAGGATGTCCGCCGCCTGGTTGTTTTCCCGACCCACATGGTGGAATTCAAGCCCCTTGAACTGGGCTAACATTTTGAGGACGGCGTTGTGATATGCCGCCATTTTTGAATCCTTGGCATCAAAGTCTCCATTTATTTCGGATGTTGCGAGGTTCGAGTCCCCACGCACCTCCAGGCGTTGGATGCCCATGGAGACTGCCATCCGGAGGCCATGTAATAGGGCCTCGTATTCGGCTGCATTATTGGAGTCTGTATATAGTATTTGGAGCATGTATTGCACCGTGTCTCTGGTGGGGGACGTCAAGACGACGCCAGCCCCCAGACCAGCCAGCATTTTAGAGCCGTCGAAGTGCATGATCCAATTGGAGTATGCGTCGTACTCTTTAGGGAGTTCGGCTTCTGTCCATTCGGCTATGAAATCGGCCAGTACTTGCGACTTAATGGCTCGTCGTGGCTTATATGTTATGTCGAACGGGAGGAGCTCGATGGCCCATTTGGCAATCCGGCCCATGGCATCGCGGTTGTTTATTATGTCATTGAGTGGTACTTCGAAGGCCACCGTAATCGAACACTCTTGAAAGTAGTGTCGTAATTTCCGGGATGCCATAAATACCGCGTATGCTATCTTTTGGTAATGTGGGTACCGTGATTTGCATGGAGTGAGGACAGTGGATACATAATATACCGGCTTTTGAAGTGGGAATTC